>NC_052122.1:1146571-1405460 GCF_012273895.1 Zerene cesonia | reverse complement strand
CAGATTCGAAATTCAAATGTAATATTTTTTTATAATTAAGTGTAACAGTATTTATGGCCAGACTAAGTATACATATGAATCACTGACGTTGTGGCATAACAAAGTCTAATAGATTCATTACTTATATCAGTTAAGGGTATAAAAGTTTATGTAACTCTTTTCTATGATCACAAAATAGTCCCCGACGTCCCTATTTATAAGTATCAAATAACAACAAATATAAGGTATCTATTGTGAGTCCGGGAAGACTTTAGGTACATCAATAATATTAGAAAAAAAGAGGGTTTGTACTTCTTATACTGAGGACATAGCGTTTTTGTAGAAAACGACATAGTGACGAAAATTTCAATAACTCACCATGATTTTTCTCTTAATTCTAATCCTTTTCCCCTATTCCTTTAAGTAAAACGGTACTGAATAATAATTGAGCGTAGCTTGAAGTTACTTTATTATATGTGCCCGTATGACCTCACAAGCTCCACATTTATACTCCACTTTGTTATACAAGTGTTAATTAACTGCTTAATAGATATTGTCGCACTGAATTGTACGTTTACATATTGTTTTCCTGACTACGTAATTGAAATTATTAAATTATTCGAATCTGACTGGAGTGAGTGAATGAAACCGGGCATTTTATTTAATTAATTTCAGGGAATAAATGTCAATGTATGGTAAAATAGATTGATTGGCTCATTTTTCTTTGTACAACTCAAAAAAGTTGCCTAACAGACCCCACCCCAAGGACGGGAGTGGAAGTGCTTGGAGTTTAAGTTGAGTTCACCATTTAATGTAAATTTAAATAAGCGTCTAATTTGATATAAAAATAAACGCTCAGTGGTTCTTAAAAGACCCATTTGGGTAATATAATTGAATTGATTGAGCCCCTTTTTTTTCATGACCTAACATAAACCCAACCTCATAAAATAATAATACTGCGTTTTAGTAATTTTGTGAAACGACTTGATATAGCTGTACCACACTTGAAATGATTACGTTTTATAGAATTATTGTCCCACGTATCCATTACAAAGGATAAGTTATTACTTTGCCACGGAACAAAATGGCGCAGAATAACTACGTGTTTTAATTTATATGGGACATAAATTTATCATACCACTTCACGGAACGTTAATAATAATGTATCTTTGCGTTGTGTGAGAAACTAATACCGACGGCTGAAACCATACGGAAGCATACATTGATAATGTATAAAATTTAAATTGACATTACATATTGTGTAGGAGAATAAACCTCGTTTTAGATTTGTGTAACAAACATTCTATAAAATATATGAAATTTTATAGAATATAAATTTATTTAAATTACCGTTAAATTAATGTCACCTTTTTTTAATACGCGTGTTTTTTTCCAATATTCAGTGCGAAACAATTTAGTATTTCGCAAACTTTAATATCATCTTATTCCAATATTACAACTCATAACTTTATTGAGTTCCAAAGTTCATACTTAAAGTTTTGTCAATATTTTACACATGAGTTTATTGTAATAATTTAAAATTATAAAATGGAAACTTAGAAGGTACTTCTTAATGAAATACTAGTTGGAAGAATGATTTAAACAACAGTAAAACGTACCACTCTGTTCTGTGGCTGGACCGCAGTCCACCCACGGCAGCAGGCCAGGGCACAGGTAGGACATCGCGAACAGTTGACGGTACACTGCGTCGAAGAACCGTTGGCATCGGGATGCGCCCGTACATCCCCCAGGAACTGCTCCTTATGGGAATTGGCATTTTGAAACACGCAATAACGGAATGTATAATAAAATATGTTATATAAAAAATGTTTGCAATGCAAAATTATATTAATCTAGTACGTTCCAACTTATGAAAATATACATATATATACAAGATTAACGTTCTCTTTCGCTTCTGTCACATAAAATTCATATGTAACGTACCACTATCGTATCCGATTTAATTGTTACTTAAACATAAAAATAATAGTTTTTTTAATCAGATCAGTGATGTCTTCGTTTTTCTTTCTCCGTGATGTAATCAATATTTTTTCTTATAAGCGTGCAAATGACTATCTAAAAAATTATACAGAATTTATTCTAAAAAAATTATCCACGGTAATTAAAGGATTTGCACCTCTGCAAATGTAATACTATAATATACGTTTATACTATTATATATTATAATACTACATTTATACGATAATTATAATATACGTTTAAAATATTTAGTATTATAGCAAATAACTGAAACAATATTTAAATAATATAATACAAGTCGATGAATGTCAAAAAGTTGAGAGCAGGAGGTTACTATACTTAAGCTTACCATAGAACTTATTCTCCGAGTTGGAATTCACAAGAAAAGTGTCATCGCGGCCGTATTCCTCGCTCTCGTCTCCGGGCAGAGTATCATCAGAATCCGGTGAGCTGTGGACACACTAAATCGCTTAGGGGAAAAAAGGAAATGAGTACAAAAGCACGGTATAAATAGTCGGCCGGCCTTTCGCGGTGCGCTACTTTAAGATTTCGCAGTGCAAAGAAATTTACCTGCGCGTTACGCGGCGTACCATTACGCGTTGGGTTGGTGGCATGATGTGGGTCTGGGTGGTAGCCTGGAAATTAATATAATGCATTATATACGGATATAATAGCGAAGTTTTCTATTTCCGTTTAAGTACAGCCTAGTTGAATTCGAAATAGGAAAGCAGTAAAATGTACCCGAAATATTATTATTTGAGTAGGTCTAGGAATTTTTTATTATAATATAGAAATTTTTCATTGCTTCATTGTTATTTAATTGAAAAGACAGTTTGTGGCAGACAAACGTGCTTGCGACTATTAAATATTCTGTGCTTGGGGTAATTATGAGTAGGTTCCTATTATCTTTTGGAAAGTGTTGTCTAAGAAGTAATACTTTTGTCCGATATGATTAATCATAAATTTCTCCTAATAATCAGATAAAATAAAAATGATAATTTTGTTGAAACCAGTATTACATGTATGTATAATGGAAGCTTGTGATATGTCCATTAATTAATGATAAATTCCTACATCTATTTTTACATTCATAAATAATAGCATACTTATAGTAAAGCTAAAACTTGAATGTGTAATTGGGATTCTGTACAAAACGTGATTGTAATCAGAACAAAGCTTATTAAATAACACGACATTATAAGCTCCTAAAGGTTCACGGTGGTTTAGGTAAGTGTATTTTATGAGCGTGAAGACAATTTACAAGAGAGTCCAGAGTGGAGGCAGCCAACAGGCCCCTCGCTCGTTGTCCCTGCGTTTGGCATATTGTTTGCTTTGAATTATTCAGATAGACCGATTTGCAAATGTTGGTCGGAGGCTGTCTATTCTATACTTCGCTTTTGTTAAATCTCCATTCATTCAAGTTCAAGATTTGTTCGAGAATATATTCGATAATTGGAATGACAAACAATTGCTTTATTAAAATATTAGACATTCATATACAAATAATATCGTTACGTAATATCACAAGAATAATGCTATATTTAGGAGTGACGCTGATAATTATATCGATACTCGAGCAGACATCGACTTACAATTTGATAATTCGTCTTATAATCAAGCAAGGAAGCTACACATTGTCTTAACTTAAAATACAAAAAAGTGATATACTTATGTTTATAAATATTTTATGGTTAGTGCTTGTTAATAATCACATGTAATGTAATATGTTTCTTGTCATTTACATAATTTTGATTAGCTGGATTGTTATAAAATAATTATTAATGTATTTTAATAACATTCTATAAACAATATGTTATAATATATAGCTTTAGCGTAAGACGAAGTGTATCCAATGATCATTGACGTTATAAAATGAACAATATTTTCTATATATATATAGCTTGTGTTTACTATTATGTTATTTTTCAGGTTTCCTTCAATATAAGGTAATATATTTTGTATTTAATTTATTTAATGTCTTAAAACATTATTTTCTAACTAATAAGCCGTTTCATAGATATATCATCTGGGTATTATAAATATTATTTCTATTCAGCCATTTCAGAATACGGCCTAATAAAATCTAAAGGCTGGTATTATCAAATTTTAATTATATTTATAATTGACTACGTAAAGTATGATCTACTGTTTATCAAATAATTGGCTAGTTAAATCGAGATAAATTGGACAATCTAAGCATCTTTGAATTACATCGACCACTTAGTAGGTATCTAACGTTTCCCGACGCGAAAGATGCTCGACTAATAGAGTATTCTTGTAAACTTTCCCAGTGCATGGGCTCTTAATTTTTACATTAAAGCCTATAAAAAAGAAAAATCAGAAAGCACGCTTTATTAATAGAATCAATAGATTGTCTCACTTGCTCTTATACGGAGTATATCTACTTACGTAAGTAATATCGAAGCGATCGTAATCATCATAGTAGGGTAAACCCATGAAATCATTGTATTGTCACTGATGACCCTTGATAAATGTTCATAGTTTCAATTAAATCGGTCTATTCAAAACGGTTCAAATCAAATCTTATGTTATATGTACGACTACATATAACATACAAGGGAAGCCAATAAAAGCGTGTTTAAACGCTTTTTCGATATTCGCGATATTCCGAGGTTACCGCATTGAATTAACTCTAAAAATTGATTTACTCAATTAAAATATAAGTTACCTATGCCAATGGAAGAATATAAGAATTTGTGTTTGCATATACACGCTAATTGCAGGTACTACTGAATACGTATGAAATATGTACGTGATGCTTGAGTGCTATAAGCTATACATAATATATGCACCAATGACCAAAGGCCAAACGCGGCGGACGGGCTAGAAATGAAATGCCTTCAAGTTTTTATCTATGTTTCAATAATTCAGTTGAACTTGTGGTGAATTTTAATACCCTACCTAGGTACTTCGCATTTTCTAATTAAAGCTAAAGCTAATCTCGCAATGCAGTTGAGGTTTGAATGAGGTAGAACGAAAGTAGTGAAATGAACGACTAACTCAAGGTTAAGCTTTGAAAGCAATGGTTTTTGCGAGCTCCGTATTTCGTTACGTATATGTCGTGGTAAGATTATTCAAACATTAATATGAGCTTGAAACTGATAAAAAAATGTGATCGCTACACAAAAGCGATTCTATAAGAAGTGTAATTGAATAAATAAATGTTTGAGTTTTAATTTGTGTTTGCTCCGTAATATTTGTACACATATATAGCAATAAAACTTTATTTTTTGCGTTTAGTGAGTTAATTATGTGTAATTAAGGTTTATTTACAACGAAGGTTGTTTCTTGTTGTCCCGACGCTGTTCCCTCAGGGTCCACCGGCGTTCGTAGACTTTGCGGCAGAAGTTCAATGAGATTAGTTGAATGCGGCTGGTAACGCAGGATCAGAACACAAGTTGACACCAGAGTGTAAGCCAGAAGAGTACCTGTGAGAGTGTTTAAATTATGATATCTGATATCTTTTTATTCATCGATAATAATTTGTAAACGAAAATTATTTGTAAACGACTGGTGAAAGATTACAACTAATAGAACTGTTTTTAAGATGTTTTGAATACAAATAATTTTAAAGTCTTATAATTTTGAGAGGTGCAAGTAAGTATACGAAGAATAAGAAGTATTACGAATAGAGTTTTTTGTTTATCTATCGTATATAGTTTTTTAACTAACATTCTTTCACAGTTTCTAAATCTATGTTTGTTTAAAGACGTTTTACTTAGAGTATATTGTACAATAAACTGAGTTTATAAATCAATAATTTTTAAAGTTACATTATTAATGAATGTTTATAAAAGAAAAATAAAAATAACACAAAAATATTATTTCGTATTATTCGGAATTCATTTAATTTACATTAACTATTTATCAAATAATTTGAAGTCTGATATTAATATTTATAGTACATTGTACTATGCCGCAACAAGTATCATTACATGCGAAAGCAATAATTAAAAAGTACTTATGGAATAATAGTAAAATCATTTAATTGTATACATAAGCCGTAGTTAACAATCGTGTATCAATGGATTATGGTCTGGAAATAGCTTTTAAGCATCAATTGCTAGTAAAATTTGATATATTATAATGATTTGGTACGGTTAAATAGCTCTCGAAAGCGGTTACGAATTAAAATGAAACTGTTCTCTTGTTTGTTGTTTGGAATATAATCTAAATATAGTTGTATCATAAACAATCCTCACATAATGAGGTACTTGAGTATTTGTATACATTTCGTGTATTTTCCACTTATCGAATTTGTTAACAAATTTTGTCTAGTGCGTTATTTAGATGCTATCAACTTCTCCTCTAAAGCCTATATAAAATATCGATTTGACATTACTGTTTTATCAAGGTATAAATTATAAATGAGTTGTGTTTTACTCTAAAAGTTTGTCGGGGCGCCACACTATTCCCGCGATTGCCATCTTGGAAAAGTTTTAATACTTTATCTCCTAAACTAACTAATCCTACTGAAAATTTGACAAGACACTATTTGTAGCAAATTAAATTGTCTCTAACTTGATTCATAAAACTTTTACCGTAAAATAAAAATAAAGAAGTTGAAACCGTTTCTTTTTTTTAATCTACTTACCACACACATTATGCTACAGATGAAATAACGTCCTCAAAGAATAATCAAGATAAAAACGTAACATTTGAATTGAATATAATTATTACTACATATTCAAGTATTTTTTTTATCAGCCTTTTTTGAGCAACTAATGTGATATATTTTCAAAAAAAATTTATCATATACATTTAGAAATACGTTTTGGTATATTATTTATCGAATTCTATTCATCACTTTTCCTCTATTGCCTCCCTCCCGTCGCGCCACGAATGTGAAAGGACGTGTTTCAGTTATTTATGTTTTAAAAATCTATTTTAACCAGAAAAGAAAACCTCATTTACAATCGCAAGCTATATCAAAACCTTTAAAAGCAGTAAATCTTTAGTTAAAAGTCAATATTATAAACTTTTACAGCGGACACTAATAATAAAGGTACGGGAATTAGTGTCGATAAAAAGTGTTTTACTTTGTATATGTATGTGTATTCGAGTGTGAACAATATATGAAGACAGAGGCATTTAATTAAGATTTAGTTTATGTATCGTATTACATATAAAACTAACAGATTATTTACAAAAAAAAAGAATTATTTAAAATATAATATTTATAAAATAATTACGATGCTGTTGTATAAAGCTTTGTCTTATACTACTTGATACTTATATAGTACACGAATTTGCTTTCTCGATGATGATAGATAAGGAATTAATTTATTATGATAACAAAAACAGCATCAAAATAATCCAGAGCATATATGTTATAAAGAGGAAACCTTTATATTTAACTATGTTTGTAATGTTTCACACATAAACTACTGGACCGGTTTCAAAAATTCTTTCATCTTTAGAAATCTGTATCTTCACGACTTCATGACTGACAAAGGCTGTATATGAACCACGGGCGAAGCCGGGACGAACAGCTAGTAATAAAAGAAAATATTGCTTACCAATACTCATCATCTCAACAAGGACCTCTAGTTGAATCATGAGAGCAACCACAGAGGCTACGCTTCCTCCGCACACCGTAGCAAACGCTGGAGTGCCAGATGTTTCCGAAATAACAGCCAATTGCCTGATAATAGAGATACATTTATCTTGAAACCGGTAAATAATCTCTCATTAATAAAGATTGCAATATAATTTTAGTGGTCAATACAAAAAAAAAAATAGGACCTATGTAATGTACTATTTGATGGTATATGGATATTCTAAAACAGAAATAAAAGTACAACTAGGTACATATTATTAATGGCAACTTATAAATATTGACTAATATCATGATGATTAAAATTTTGAGAATAGGTTTTATAATTAAAGTTAAGTAAAGATTGCAAAAAATTCGTCAAACAAAACAATGTAACTAATTCTAAATAAATAAGCTTCTTTATAACCACGCAACGTTTCTCTTTGAACTTACTTCTTTTTATTTATCTCAATCGTTTATTTTTAACTTATACCCTTTACCTAATGTAATAAGATCTTGTCTTAATCTTCTACCTATTCGCTTCTGAAATACGTAGTCGACTTAAGATCTATTATGTATTTCTAACTTTCTTAATTCAATTTCAATTTTCTCTTTTTATTTCTTTAACGCCGGGTATCGTTTCCATACAAACAAATCGTGACGAAGTATGCTCCACTTCCACTTTCGGGAACTTAAAGAATTCAAAATATAAAATGGCTATCGTTAGTATAATGATGTTGCCGTATTTTCTCGTAAATATCCAATTATATTTTTATGTTGGAAGATCTTTCATACTTCACGCAATAGAAATATGTCTTATATTTTGTTATTATATGGAAACCACAATAAATTAATACAATAATAAAATTAAAACGTATTATAATTAACTAGCTGGTTGCAGCTCTATTGTATAATTAGTTTTTAACGGATTGATACTATTTATTTTCATAATATTATATAATTAGCGGTACTAGATATAAATGAAGAACGATCATACACATTTGCGAATGCCTTTACACGTCCTCAATGAGGCATTTTTAGAAAATAATTGATGTGTGCATATTATTATTATAACATTTGTAGGTGAAATACTAATGAAAATAGTAATACTTACACCTACAAGACTGTCTTTACTGTTTGCTTATTGAAGCAAACTGCTTTAACCTAATCGATTGCACCCTTATAAAATGAAATTCAAGCCAATTCAAGCATTCAACACTCATTTTATTCTAAAGCTACATTCATATAAGAAATGTCAAGTATAAATTTAATAAAAATATGTCTAAAGGAAACTGTTGTGATATCTTTTGTTCGTAAAAACATTGTATTTTAAGTTTTTACGAGTATTCAAGCTAAATTACAATTACCTACCATTCCCTTATTAGGAACAATGAAATAATTATTTCACTTCGCATCAGTGTCTATTCAAATTTATTAGACGTATTTATCTTATTGAACATATTTTTATATATAAATAGCAATAACATAAGTTGTTTAGTAAACTACTTGTACTAAACCATAATTAATTATTTGATATTTAGAGAAATAAACCTTCGATGTATCATGTATTGTGTATTTTAAAATGATAACTAAGCATCTAGTAAGCCAATAACTTAGTTATATTTTAGTTTTGGCTACTCATTCATTTGTTTTTGTTAAATGCCATAAATTAGTAATGCTAAAGGAGAAACCAAATACAGGGTTTAGAATTGCAGGGCTTTTTAATGTTTGGGTTGGGCTTGTTTATGGATAAGGGGTATGCAGGCCTCGAGGCATCAATGGAGTGGAGACCCCACTGATCACAAACATAACCAATTACCACGTACCTGTCATTCACTAATATAGGGCAGTGATTAAACGAAATATGGAAAAAAAGATTAGATTTTAAAGCTGAACTGCAAATTTATTCCTATATACTTTATTATTACTTCATCACCATTTTTTATATTTATTGAATTAAACGATAATTTTATAATCTAATTTTCTTTTTTGAAGTCACTGTGAACAAGTTCTAATGCTCAACGCATATATGAACAGGTTTCCGTGAGATTTTAAGGATTGGCAAATATCAAAAACGTATTTATCATATGCATTTTTGATACAAATACGATCAACTGTAATTATGTAAAATGGTTCTGTATTTCCAGAACATTCTTTTGAAATAAAGAGTGATTTAGGCGATTATGTTCTGCTATTTTGTAAAATATAATTCGTTATATTATATAAGTTCACTCATTTGGTGCTGTAAATGGATTAATCTGAAAACTTTCCAAATAAAATAATTTCATAGACTTTAAAGTTGATTTTTTTTTCGAAGTTCCACCTTGTACCTTTTGCACTCGCGCTGGCATATTGGAGACAGGGATATTTTAGGCAGTTTTTAATAGTTTATCTCATTTCTGATTAATTTTACGAGGAATGTTTTTATATGTAGCAGTAGCAGTAGTATAGTAGCAGGCAACTGAAATGGTTATTTGTCTGAAAGTAAGCGATCACCGCCAACCATGAACATTTACAGAGCTAAGGCCTCTGCAAATGCTTTGACAGCATTCGCAGACTAAAGCCTACCATTCGCTATGACACGCACCTCAAGCTGTACCCATTCGTGAAAACTTTGTCCCTTTCAATAATGATCAGTTCTATATTTAGATTTATTTAAATCTTTAAGTTAAAAATATTTTAAAACTCAAGTTTTGTTATACTTGAACTTTCGTTTCTTTATTCCCTTAATATGCAACGAAATAATCTCATCCATTACGATGCTTACAATTAAAATATCAGTGATTCCAATCAACGTAAACTGCGCAAATAACTAGCAATAATATTTGCTAACCGGTTTTCCATTCCATTAGGCTCGGACACGTATCAAAGGTTAAAACATAAACAAATAAGAAAATTAGTGCGAAAACATACGAAACGATTTTGATTTCGTTGTTTAATGAAAAATATAATTACGGCTAAAATAAATTCGATTCAACATTTTCATGATGATGAAAATTCGGTTCAACACGTGGAGGTGGGTAGTCGTAATTATATAATGAATAAAACTTTAATTTAATTTCAATTTTTAAATTGAGTAGAAACTGCTCACGTAACAAAAACAGGGCGGAATCCAAATTTGGAATATAAGTAACAATATTTTCAACATAGAACCTATGTAGGTTTTATCGTTTCTGTTTTAAAAATCGATGAAAAAATAATTTTATAAGGTGCTGCATAGAATTATTAGAAAGAGACTTGAAAGCCGCAATTTAAAAAAGTTATAAAGGGTGTTTTTTAATATGAATCAAGGAAAAGAGGTCTAACGGACGAGGTCGTTCACCTTATTGAAATTCAGAATTTTTTGTTTTTTTTTCCTGTACTACAAAGAAGTCGTACTGTATAACGTATGTAATATAAAACAAAATCGAGCACGTTTACAGAAGATACTGTCACAATCCTATTGCTAAACTTTTGTAATTTCAGTTCATATTACTTTTTAAAGTTAGTGAATTCCTCGTCGTTTTCTACTGTGGAAGTCTAGAGTCGTGGAATGTCCAATAAGAACATCAATAAATGTAGTAATGAACGTTTGTGAAGACATGTAGGATAAATGCAATTCAAAATTTTTTATCAGCGAATAGGAGAAAAATTGAGAAATTTTAGACTTTGACTGTCGTGTCTGCACAGGGCAACAACACCCTTGTCTGAAGTGTTTCAATAACAGCGTTAACTTGTATAGTTTAGCACGGATGTTAAGGATATTATGCTTTAATTAAGATCCACGATAGCGTTGAATCTTAATGCTATTATATTTCGGAGATAGATGTCTCGCACTTTCCGCCTCTTGAGTCTCGATGTTGGTAAAACATGTTGTCTAGATTAAAACTTCCATTTAATTATTTGGATAAAGTGTTAAACAGTTTTTTAGTTTGTTTTGTAAGTTGCACTTACCTGTTAATATTTGTGTTGACTAAATAAAATAATTAGAATAAATAATAAGAGCTTAAGAATCAGACATACATGAATTAATTGCAGCGTTTCTTCAAATAATAATACATATTGCATCCACTTACCTAAAGATGAGTCCATCTTGGGCCATTGCGTATACCACTCGGGGGAGCGGGAACATCGACCCAAACATGGAGACAGTCAGGCCGGCTAGCGCACCCAATGCGACGATGTACTTGCAAGTGGGCGCTCCAACAAATCCAAACATATCCACGAGAGCTGACTCTGTTGATACTTGATCATATGGCACTGCGTAAAACGAAATTCTATGTTTCAGTTGTGCTAATTGAAATTTGATAAAATTATCATAAAATGAGTAAATTAAAAAAAACAAACTGTTACATATCCCTCCCAGAAATTCTTATGTCAAAGTTCCTATATGCTAGGATTATGTTGTAGTGTGTATGTATGTTTATGTGTAGCTAATAGAAAAGAAAATGTATAATAATGTTTTTTAATAATTACATATTATTTAAGAAGAGAAATTTAATTATTTCTTTAATGTATAAATGGTCCTTTCCTGTGTCTTATAAACGATTCGTTTGCTAATTTGAAATAAATTGAAGTAACACTTGCTTCCATTTCATTAGACGGAGTTGCATTTAATTCTATTAATAAAAAATTCTATTCAATCGGTCTCACTTACCACACAAAGGGGAAGGAAAAGCACTCTTCACAAATGCAGGAAACCGTTTGTCCAATTTGTATATTTATTTAATCCATATGTTTGGATAAAACAAACGTTTGCAGAAAATATTGAATGTGAACACGTAAAAGTACTTTAAGGTGATAGCGATCGCTGCGAGTGTTATTCATTGTATATTGGATATAAGAATATGATTTTTATTTTCCAGAAAAAGATATGTTTCATTTCAATGTTGTACTTGAAAATTTGAGATATAAATGCATGAGCATTATAAACTTCTATGATCTGGTCACCTACTAATAGAAAATCGACTAGTAAAACGAATTTAAGTCGCATATGCCCTATACCCGTTTATGGGACGCACTTCTATAAACTTCTATTGGTCTAGTTTAGATAATTTATATTAAAATTTTTAAACATCATAATGCATAGTGAGACTTAACATTGGTTATATTAGGTAAAATAGTTGTTATATTAAATCAATTAGTATTTACATCAATACGTATTTTTAGCTTTGTATTATCCAAGTAGCGTTCGATAAAACGTAATTATTAAAGACGTTCTTTGAAATGGTGAGCGTATGAGCTATTAATATATAATATTTTATGTGATAATACCTACCTACCTTGTTTATTTGTAACAAAAAAGGTGGAAATTTAATGATAAAAAGAACGTTAATTTCACACAGACAGAGCTTAGTTAATTCTATACTTCTTTAACTTTACTCGTAAAGTTCGTTGTAGGACTGGATTGATAGCGGAAGCACTATCTACTTCTAAAGAAAGTATTTCAATTTAAAGACTAGAAAGTAAAGATTGACTGTTTGTTACTTTCTTCTCATACAAAATTATGTGGATGCGATTCAGCCAGTTTTCAATCAAATATACTTAGACATTAAACGTAATTTAAATTAAATGAAGTAATTGCTTGGAATGTCCGAGATAAGAGATATGGGTGAAGGTGACCAGGTACGAGGTCTGTATTTCTTTTGTGAGTGGGGAAGTCGTGGACTCGTTTCCTTACTCCCAGTCCCAGTCCTTTTCTATATTTCCCTCTATTTATTTTTCATCCCACATTTATATAAGTCGGTAGTTCAGCATTTGCAGAGACGTAAGGCTTGTGTAAATTGTGTAAATATCCTTACGCCTCTGCAAATGTAGCGCTTACCATCAGACGACCCATCAGCTGGTTTTTCAATTCAAAAATAAAAAACGATAGAGATCACTAATACGTGTCAGGTTTGAATCTATGCAAAATTAAGATAATTAAGGATAATCAAATATCGTTTCATTAATTGCATGAAAGATATATCCCATTAGTATCTGTAATTATAAACAAATTAAAAGTTTGATAGTCTTTAAATTAAAAGTAGATATTATAAGATTAAAAAATTGAAGATCGTTAAAATGGCGCCTTGTATCTCGGATCAATATTTACGTACGATAAAAATAGCTTACTAATTCATTTCACTATATGGTGCCTAATAGGTGATTTTCTATAGCTTACCGATAAGCGTGAGCATTAGAGAGCAGCTCACGTACGCCAGAAGAATGATGCCAAGACTAGATACAATGGCCAGAGGGATGGATCGCTTCGGATTAGTCGCCTCCTCGCCTGTTGTGGCGATGATGTCAAATCCAATAAAAGCGTAGAAGCATGTCGCCGCCCCCGTGAATACCTAGAAACAAATAACGTTTTACTTCATTGTGCGTGGATCGTATAGCTCTTCGATTGAGACAGGCATTCGATAAAATTGTTGATATCAATTTTTCTGTCTGGAATTTAAAGTGAGCATTTCGGAGCATATTTTCGTATTATTGTAATATTGACTATAACTTATGTTCTCTTAAAATATCTACATAATATACGTTTTTCTATACGGTATAGTCTATAAAAGAAAGCAATACATTGCAGATTTAATTAATTATGTCATCCCAGACAAATCTTAATTATATATAAATTTCAATAATTTGCTTGTTACGATACTTTATAATCCGTTTTAATTTTCTTATGTCATCCCCAAAGTGAACAGTCAAAGGACTTGCTTGGGCAATCATATCAGATGCAGAGTACAAGAATATATTATTGATAATTCATATTGATTGTACAAAGCACATTCTGCTTACGACTGCAGACATATGTATAAGTAATCTATGCCAATATATTTTACGATTACTCGTAAGAGAACGGATCCTGGTTAAATGGAAACGTATAAAAATACATTTGGATAAAACACCAAGTCTCCTATTTTAGCCAAAAACCACACCATTACGGTTCAATGGATAGTGTATTACAAAATTATATAATAATATGTACAATATCATATAATATATACAATTATCATTGTAACAAAATTCTTATTGTGTAAAATCTAAATCGTAGATATAATTATACGATGTTACTTGCATTGCAATGGTATTTCGATAAGATAATTCTCAGGGTTGCCACTGAAAACATTTTATGATATAAGGATCCCATGGCAAATTAGTTACGTTTCGAATGCATTCGATTGTGTTTTAAGGGAACACCATCTTAATTTATAAAAATCCAGTGTCATGATGTATGTTCCCAATGAATTCTTCACCAACTGAACCGATTTTTATGAAATTGTGCATTTTATATGTAATTTGTTCCAACTTAAGATGTAGGATAGTTTTTATTTCGATCAATTATCCCAATCTTAATATATTTTTCAATTACTTAGCCACAGCAACACGTGGCCGGGTGTACTAGTTCATTATAAATATAAGCAGACTACCGAATTTGTTAAACCATTCCGACACGTACCAGTAGTATATATATACCACATCTTAGAGCAACTATCGCTGTAGTCAGAAAACTTTGAACTGAGGAACGTTTAAGTAAAATCATTAGGGATTATTTTATCCCTATCCCTTGTAAAACTAGACAACTAGACGTAGTACGGGAACTATTATAGTTTCGTCATGTCCTCCCACTCTGTCAGTATGTATGTCACAGCCTTCTATCTTAGAAACTATAAGATACATCAAACTGAAAATCGGCACAGCAATAGCAACGAGGAGTCTGATGCGCCGACGAAATAATTTTGATGAGTTTATATTTTTGAGAACATACTTGCTGTTCATTGTACATATAACTCTAAATTTAAAAGTTTTACATCTAGCCTACGATACTCGGGCCTAGGTTATTGGTAAAATAATCTTTTAAATCGGGTCAGAAGACATAAAGATACAAATAATATCGCTACAACGTCATAAACTCATAGATTTTACCAATTGATAATAATAGCAAGTTATAAAATAGTAATCTTGAATTGGGAACATGGAAGTAATTGATTGTATCATATTTTAGTAAATTTAATCTAACATGAAAGTTATTTCCTTTATGGAATCAAAATTTTCAATTTCGTTAACGAGTTAATATCTCTGTACAGCTCTTAACAGTTTTTAATTTGCGAGTTCGATTTACAATGCAATATTGTTTCAAGTATCAGAGATGAAATAATATCCGATTGTTATTAATATCGGGAATCCTGTTCAAAAGTTAAGATAATTGCTTGAATAATCTCAATCCTCTTTGTTATATGAAATGCATTTATTGTTTGTTGAATTCCAGATAGAAAGCGATTAACGTGATTACGTTAATCTGGAGAAAATTGTGTAATAGACTTAAAAAGCGTTGGTACATACAATGAAACTAATATATCATAATGCTCAATGTAAGGGTAAAAAAAATTATAGCATTATATCTTTCTAATACAAAAATGTTAATAGCATAATAAACTAAGATTTTCTCATTTACAACAGCGTTTAGTTAGCTGGCTGGAAGGAATGTTGTGGTAACGTAAGAGCAATTAGACGCTGTAGAAACATGCACATGATAATAGTCCTTCGTATACTATGTTTCCTTATAACAATGAGCGATATATTATAACTTAATTAGGTATAACGTTGGGGAAATATGCCTTTATTAATATTTTATGCAACGTGTTGGTCTTGAGGTTAGTTTTGTTAGCATGTTTTAGTTGTACTTTACTAGGTACAGATGGTAGTGTTAGGTGATTTAAACAGCATTAAAATGATGCTTGCATTGTAAAATGTTTAGCTAAAGTTAATTTAGATTTTCTATAAAACATCCACAAGTTTTGGATACATTATTTTTATAAGTGTCAAGTGCTTTAAATTACGTATAACGTTAGTGAATGGGAAAAAATTGCTAAAAGCTTCAAGTGTGTTATATTTCTAATGTGAGGAAACGAGTAGACCTGTTACTGGATGAGAACCAATCGTACGCCGGTAACTTGCATTAGTTTCATAGGACTTTCACGATCTGCCTACAGGCAGTCTAAGAGCTGTTTTAAATTGTTTCCATGTAATGAAAGCATTAAGAAGATAAGTTTTATCGTTATCTAATTAGACTTAATAAAATTCGAAGCAAACTTTTTCCAGATACTGCCTGAAGGCAATCTTAAATTACTTGTTATAAATATTATTTGTGGGCTTGTACCATAATCAAGATAATAAATAGCATAATTATGATAAAGATGACTTACCCCGCTCCATCCATATGGTAGGAAACCATTATGCGCAGACCAGTTATCCCACTTGGCGTAAAACAGTCCCGCTGTGATGATGAACACCCAAACGCTCGCATTGATGATGTTCAGCACGTTGTTGAAGAACAGCGATTTCTTCACCCCAGCGACCAACACCATAGTCATCAGAATCGTAATGGTAAAAGCCAAGAAGTCCGGAGGTTTGCCTGATGAGACAAATAACAAAATAATAATGATAATAAATAAAATCTTTATTTAGAAATTAAAACTTTTTAACGGATTTTAAACGCGATTTATTCATTATATTATTAAACCAACGTTTCGAACACTATACAGCGAGCGTGGTCATGGGGAGACCCCCGTATAATACTCGCGTAAAATCAAACACAAGAAAATACTGAAATCTTTATTGTCATAATAAATAGTTTAGCCTCCTGTACAAGTTAAGCACTGTGTGAGACAACGTAATAAGAGCAATATAAAGATCAGTTGTTTCTAGAAGAGCACATTTGTGTATATATGTGCGTATGTATATGTCATCTTCATCATCATCATCAGCTCATATATGTTCCCACTGCTGGGACACAGGCCTCCTATGAGGGTTTTGATTCTTTGACATGCCGGTTTCCTCACGATGTTTTCCTTCACCGTTTTAAGCAGTGGTGATGTTACACATGCGCAGATAAATAGAAAAATCAATTTATTTCCTGCACGCTCGCCTGGTCTCAAACCCCGACTGGTCGATTTTAAGTCCGAGGTCCTACCCACTGAGCCACTACTGCTTTTTATGTATATGTATGTGTGTGTATATCTACTCATTTCAAGGCGTTTGCATGGCACCTGTGAGTAGATATGTGTGACTTCTGTGCCCGTGTATTCTGTGTCTAATACGTGAAAGACAACGATCCAAATATTAATAAAGCATTAGTATTGAGATGTGGAAGTCGAGCACGCGTCGGCACGAATTGGGCCAGCTCGCACCGGGGAAGTGCCACAACCCCACATCATACCGGCGTGAAATAGTAGCAATCTACTGTGTTTCGTACTAGTGTTAGTAATAAATAAGTGACTATTGTATTGAGTGTGGAGTGGGTGTGTACAGGTGTTATATTTCATATCATTTATTTAAATAGTTACTTGTACTTTTAATACAAATAATATCATGTGCACTCACATGATATGAGTGTTAGAAATTATTCGAAAATCAAAATGAATATACATTTTTACACTCAGTAAAAGGTTATGTATTCATTTTCACCACATATGTGAGGTGGTATTATATTTTTAAATGAATATTTACTTTCGGAAGGAAGTTTTAATAATTATATGATAAATACCTATCGATATTTGGAACGTTTCAGTTTGCGTCAACAAATTCAAATCTATTTACATAATGTTTAGAGGTCAATTGTCTTACACGCCATATGTTTACACGGTTGCCTGGAAGAGATTGTTTTTAGCAATCAGGCCATCTTTTGTGCACTCGTTGTGCTATTTGATTTTTTTACTTTATTTTATTTGAGACTGATAATGAAGTGCTAAAAATAGATAAATCATTAATAATTTAACTTAGATGTGATCTTGACAGCAATATATCAAAGCCAAGAGCCGGCGTAGCGCATTTTCTTTGATCCTGCGATTTTCGTCATTCACTCAGCCTTTGCATACATCGGTGGACCGAATGTGGAATGAGTCCTCTCTACGAAGGCATGTCACAAGCTTTTACTAGTACAAAGTGAAACGAATATCCGGACGAGACGGTATCTAGTCACTATTGAACGATTTCTAGGATAAGCTAGCATCTTTCTCCGTAAATATTTGTATTATACAGTTTACGTGACAGAGATTCCTTTGAAAACTGATTAGGTGTATTTTACAAAGCAGCGTTATGATTGCATTTTGAATTTGTTATTTTATTCTAATAATATATCGTTAAATTTCAACAGATTTCTGGAAAATTCAGACTCAGTGGATAGGAAATCATAATTTAATGTCGGGGTTACGAGACCAGGTTAGCATGCAGGATATTTATTGATTTTCTAATTCATCTAAGGATAATCTACATCACCACTGCTAGAAACTGTGAAGGAAAACATCGTGAGGTGACCGGCATGCTGAAGAATCAAAAGTTTGTCGACGAACCGCACGTGGTCAGCGTGGTAGATTAGGGCCTGAACGCATCATAAAAGTAAAAAAAATAAATAAATAAATATAATGATGATGGGATGAAGATGAGAATCAAATTGTACAACAACAGTTTAATGAGTTTTTATATTATACCTACTTGTTAAATAAGTAAAAAAAATTATATCCCAAATTACTTCGAAATTTCGTAAGACGAAAATAGAACATTCACTAATATATACATATTATTAATTTATTTTGTTTTGATCTATGGCAACGGATTTATTTACGTCAATAAATTATAATACAATGAATCCTCCTAGGTGTGTGTCTCAGCTATAGGAAAATATATGGATAGATGATGATGATGGCCCATATCCTTTTCCTTCCCCTTCCCAGTCCTTTCCTTTATCCTAATCCTTTCTTAAACCCTTCCCAATTTAAAGTCGGCAATCCATTTGTAGAGGCGTAAGGTCTGCAATCGATCTTACGCCTCTACAAATGTCCATGGGCGGTGGTCCCACCGTCCGTCCCACCTGCTCCATTGCCGACTGTGACATAAAAAAAAAAAAAAAATGATAGCACAATGAACACAACCATCGGCTCACTAACGAAACCAAGATAAATTTTATAGGTATAGTTTTCTACAAAACCTCATTAACAGTTTGCAATCAGGAAGTTTGCATTATTAGAGCTCGGAGGATAGAATGTAAAGCAGTTGTGTCGAATGTTCTGTCCCATCGGAGCGTAAGCGTACTACACTTTAATTCATCGAGCTCGAGGATAGTACAAGAGTATCATATTTTATGCATCATTACACAATTTTCACATTCAACATTTGTAATAAATGAAGAGCAAAGGAGGTTTACACAAATAGGATACGAATTATGGTTTGTTAAGCGTTAAAGAGAAATATATTAAATTCTTTAGAAACAAATGCGGAATTCAATTTAGTCACCCGCTCTAAACATTTTTATTGAATTGGCTCGTTGCGGACTTCGCTGAGTGACCTATTGAATGATTTGCTATTAGCAATTAATCTTAAACAAACAAATACACACTGCTACAATTGAATGATTTGCTATTAGCAATTAATCTTAAACAAACAAATACACGGCGGGAACTTTTGTTCAGTATTGCTTGGCTTATTTTTATATTCATTTTGTATATTTTAGAAGATTTCATTTTCAATTTAATCCTATCTGATGATAAGTAAAAATAAAACAATATATTTTTATACCATTTAAGGCATGCTTAAGGTGCTTGCGCTGAATATATTCTACCAGTTACGAAATGATTATTTCAAACGTGTTTAGTTCACGTAATTAAGTTTATTTCTCTAATCTCTTTATGCTTTTATAAAAATAGAAATTTATATCGATGGACAATTTAAATAATTATTCTGAAGCTTCGAAAGTTTGTATAAAAAGTGTAGTCTGCTGAACGCAAACTTTCGTAGGAAAAGGTACTTACAATATTATAAGTATTTTCTTTGCAATTTGTGTGAAACTTTCTTTTATAAACACTCAGTGTGGATGAAAATGTAAGTTATTAGTTTTCTATCTATAGACTAGTCGTTTGTTTAAACTTACTAGATAAACCAAAGGGATTAATTAGAAAGTTTTCGCTCGTTTGGATGGATGATTTTATGTATTTGGAAATCCTCTTCTCTAATTCCCATAATGCCTCCTCGCATGTGTATTTTGCGCTGACATATATTTTTTGTATATTTAGTAGATGTATGTGAGATGGAGTATGAATTGCAGGTTACATGGTTAGTAGAATGGTAACTTTCGTAGGTATAAGGTAACAAATTTTGAAAGAATAGAAAAAATTTGATCACGAGGCGGAATTCGAACCCGCGTTTCTTGCCTAACCGTAGCAACGCCTAGCCTCTCAATGTTTTCTATTCTTTCAAAATTTCTCATTTATAAAGCATTTCAATGCTATAAAGCTAAAAATTTAATTTAGGTATAAAGTAATCATATTTTTGTTGGCATCCTTTCTTCTTGTACAAAACATCTGTCAGCAGAATTCTATTTCCGAATTGTATATGATAAATGGATTGGATGGACATCACGGTGGTACGGGAAAGTGTCATCTTGCAAATTCCCATATTGAGTAACACTTTGCAGTGTTCGTAGGCTAAGAATATAGATTTAATAAAAATAGAAAGATTGCTAAAGTGTAAATTGTTGTTATGTTTCCTTTATTACGTTTTTTATAGTTATTTTCCTCATGAGAAAACTAAAAACTGCTTTTCGACTGTATTCTTCCGATATGGTTTCGCTAGTGAACAACTTATAATCTGTAAAATCGCTCATTTTCAAAACTTCCGCAAAACTTTGCTATTTAATTACAGCAACAGTAATCAGAATCGTTAAATCTTTCATCTTATCATTGTTAAATTGATTACTTATTCAATGACTGTAAATTTTCACTCGCCGCTTTTTGAAATATTTAAAAAAAACGAAAAAAATATAAAAAAAAAGAAATACTTTTGTTGCATTTTCGTTGTAATATTTAGAACCTTGGACTAAATATGATATGAATAATATATGGGCCAATATTCAATATCAAATACGGAAATAAATGTGGTATCTCAATTTTTCTACCCCCGTCTCATAAAAACGCACCTTAAATGAAAAATCATTTATGAATGTCCATAAGAAACCAAATCCACAAAACAAAAACAGCAAATTGTATTGTTGTTAAATATACATTACACTTTAATTACAAATCGTTATTAATCAGTAATTGTCACGATAAAGTATGGAACGGGAACGTATGAAATGCAATACGTTCATAATTACGGTCAATAGTTACAAAATTATTTAGCCGTAAGTACAAAAGACAAATAACGAAACTGACAAAAGTCCGCAAAGGAATAATAAATGTGAAACTGATAATAGCTTTATGAAGTAATAATTCGTTCAAGTATGATTATTTGCGTCAACGTCTATATCATATCTCCAATGGGAATAATGATTGAACCAATGTAATAATGGCACATGTTGTTAGAGCGATTTGCGATTATGGCCACCTACAGTGTTATATCTCTTTAGATTGTGGCTTGCCAGTTTATTCCGAAACGTAGCAATATACTTTTGGCTTTATTAATTATTATAAATGGAGTTTCAGATTTTCTGCTTGATATTGAACGGATGTTACATTTAATCATATTGTAGATATATACTAATAATATGTAGAAATATAATATGTTTGTTGTAGTATAGGTTCATTGTTAAAGTTTTATGTTGCAATATTATTTTAGAACGAGTGTATATAATTCAGACAAAGGATTGATGTAACAATCGGACCAATGAAATACATTATCGGTTACAAGTGGTTACCACTTTTATATGTAAAATGAGAGAAATTTAAAATCTGCAATTCAATATAAAACTTCTCTACTCGGGCGGGAAAATGTCTGCAATTTGATTTGTCTGTGATAAGGACGAATCTTCGCGTCAAAAGCTCCATAAATTTTATTTAGCCGTTGGTATTTATACTGAAAGACCATATAAAGGCCAAATTTATTTTTAGTTTTAAATACAGGTGTGAAAAAATATGTGTTATTTGATTTATTGAATATTATTATTATATGTTTAATAATTTTTGTGAATGTTCTCCATTGGAATGTGATCATTATTATCATGAAATATTACGTAATTGTTTTATAGAGTTACTAATGATTTGATTATACAGGTAAGGTTTTAAGTCCCTTAAAGCATTTTATGAATACAAAAAATAGGATAAACTTATAAATACGATAACAGATTAGTTAGTGTGTAGTAACTTATAGTAGTTTTTGAATGATTTATTTACGATTCATCATGAAAAATCTTACTTTTTTAGCACGCCTTTTTCTTAGTGTGTTCTTTTTGGATTTTATTCGTATATTTAGTGTGAAGATAGAGTTTTATCATTACTTTACAAAGTATATACAAATACACTTACCAAAGACTGTGCCGACATGAAGAGCAAAGTAGCTGGTCAGAGCTCCATCGCACAAAGCGTCGAAACAGGCGCTCAGTGCGCGGGCGCAGGCGCTGGTACCAATCTGAGGAAGAAGTCACAATGTAGTACCCTACAGGACATACAATAGAAAACATTGCATTATTATCTCAGGAGAGTAACGATATTTTAATCAACTTCAAAAAAGGAGGTTCTGACGTCGGCCTTATTTTTTGCGGTAAACGATTTAGATTTTTTTATGTTAAAATGCTGTATATTAAAATGTACTTGTCATGTGGTTTCAAATTAGGTCTAGCTCTGACATTTCAAAATCGGTTTAGTTTTTAGTTATAAATCATTTTAACATTAATACAGTGATAAAAAGAGTTCATCATAAATACGGGTATCAGTAAATAAAAATAACATGGCACATGTGTAAATCAAGGACTATAGCAAAGGTGTAAACAACAACAATAGAGTCGCTGCGGAATATCACATAAAGAAGCTTTCAAAGGTATCTTAGTCAATTAGGACGTCAAAGAAAAATTCTTAATAAAGGGTTGCGTCCGTTAGTAGTGTCTTATAGTCCTCACACGATGGTTTCAAAATGTATAGATATTATAATGTTTGTTGTGGTTCATTTGTTAGTTTTTCGCTCCATGATTTTTAAATAACGCCTAGTTTACATCACATTTTTGAAGTACACATTGAATGAAATAGTAATCTTACCTAATCGTTCTTTCAACACGTTACTGCTATATTTATAATGAACCAACGTTGACAATTTTTAGAGTCTCTTAGAGATTTACTCAACAATATATAAATGTCATCCATTCTACATGTGTCGAAAGTATATTCGACGAAGGTTTAAAAATTAAAATTTAGAGATCATCCCGGTATGGTAATCTACGTATGCTTAACCTATCGTATGCTGTATGACATTTTCTTATTGTAATTTTCACTTATTTTTTACTTTATTACTAAAGTAAAACCACGAAAAACACGACATTCGTTCATACATAAATTAGTTACAGATGATTTAGTGATAGACTGACATTTACATGGACTTTTAAGCGGGCAATACGTGACTTTCTGCTCTTCATTGACTTATTACTTTTATTCTTTATATCTTATTCTGTTAAATTTATATTTACTTAATCTTGTATACAATACATACTTATATACTTGTATATAATAAATTACGTAACTATAAACTACGGTTCAACATTGGGTGAACATTATAATCCTGTTTTATTCTCTACGGGAAAATGTTAGGCAACTAAAGTTTTAGTTTTAGGAATATCACGCGCTACGAAATTAGTTTTTTTATGCATTAGCGGTGCACTGGTCGATTAATTTTCAAGAGTAATTTTTATAAAAATTTATATAAATAAAAAAGATTCGAAAGCAATTTAGAAAATCTATATACCGATCTATAATAATGATATAAAGCTGAAGTGTTTGTTTATTTCAACACGCTGATATCATGAAATGCATTGGTGGATTCAAAAAAGAGCTTCCCTTGAGTGTTATAGGCTATAGTTAAATGTACCACGGGCGGTGCCGGGGCGGGTCGCTAGTTATTCATACAACACTATAACGTCGCGCACAATCGTTTGCTTACACGAATAGGTACATGAAATACATAAATAGGAACTCCGTTTGATTTCCCTTTACAAGAATATCCGAATTAAACACGACACCGCGCAATAATCAAAAAATCTCAAAATAAATACCCAAATATAACAATTGCTTAGAAATATGAAATATCAAATGCATCAAAAAAGTTGCTTACAGTAGAAATTAAAAAAAATTAATGTTGATCACAGTAGAAATTATACCGTACAAATTTTTCTATAGCTAATCTATATATAGATTCCTACCGGTAACCTTATGAATGGAACCTTTCGATTTATTGTAGTTTACTCCTTAATAAAGAAAGCTGCATTTCTTTGTAATCTTTGTGCAGATATTCCTCAACTACGAACGATTCTGACATTCAAGATTGAATACTTAATTTCCTTCTTACCTCGTTGCGGCAATACTGAAAAGCAGTTACATAAATAACTTAGAGAGATTTTATACCATATATTATTTCTGAACTTCATAATTGAAATGAAAGAAATTATTTCATGCATAATTTATTATTTAGATTAATGATCCTCTTGTTCGAACACTAACACTGCAGATGTTATTAGAATAATGAATCGTGTCTCACTGGTTTTGCAATCATAGCTAGGATTTAAAAGACTATTACAATGTTTCTTTTATTTTGTCACATTATAATCCGAAGAGAGATTGAACCAGTAATCCGGATTTAACAAAGATTAAACCATTTTAATACATGTAAGAATCTAATAAAATATAAATTTAATGAGGAATTATTGTTTTTTAAAGATACGTTCTTGCGATTTTTACCAACAACACCAGTACAAGTATATATTACGCACAAATATATATATATTTATATATATATATATAGCAAATATATATTTACGATATATAAGAAATAAGTTCAGGTGACTGCGTTAACAAACGAAGTCCGCTGGTATTGCATTTGATTGTTTTAAAATTTAGACATTGCGACAACACTAAATTATTCGTGGTACCGATGATCTGGGTACTGATCCCAATTGTACTATTGTGCTTTTCAACGGATATTGATTCTCGGTTTATTGTGTGTAAAAGAGCTGCAAGCGTGTCAATATATCAAATACATGCGGTTTTACACATTATTCGTTTCTAGCTAGTTTAAAATACATATAGGTTAATGTGTAATAATTGTTTCCCTTAATGACAGATGTTGATGCCTTTATTGAATTGCTTTATAAATTTTCGTCAAAACATTGCCTACAATTTGTATTTCAAATAAAATATTATACACATACATAATATTTTGCCTTATTCAATTGATTGCAAAATCTATTTGAATAAGATAAAATGAATTCTTCCCAACAAAATTGTATCTATTTCTTTAGCACTAGTTCTGAAATTTTTTTTCTGTTATGGATGGTATTTTTAATATTATCTGTTTTAAGTTGCGCTATTCCGTACAAATTACTGTTAATATACTTTTAACAAATGCAAAAGTTATTCGGTTTGTCTTCTTCACGCCTAAATAACTGAACCGATTTGAATGAAATTTGCGATACAGTTCAAGATCCGAAAAAAAGCATTGCATAGGTTTTAACATGGAAATGCTATAGAAACGGTAACTATGCAAGTTTTTCTTTGACTATGCGGACGAAGTCGATGGCGGGAAGCTACTTAAATTGCATTTACCAGATATTCCAGAAGCATATTCCAGCCAATGATGAACGCAATGAATTCGCCAACGGTCACGTAGGAGTAGGTATATGCAGATCCCGTGGTGTTTGGTACACGAACCCCAAATTCAGCATAGCAGACACCTGTGACAATTATTATTACAATTTAAAATACTTATTTATCACGATTAAACATACCGTAATAATTAATGAAATGTATGGCAATAATTGGTGTAATAATAATAACTCTTAATATGGCCTATATAGAACAATATGAAAATGGAAACCCCGTTAACTGCCGGCAATTGTAGGCTGAAGGTAAAACTTTTGTAATGAATAAAAGGGCATTACAATTTTGAAGCCTTTGTGGACTTGAGACCGAGTACAGACAATGGTGTTGTATTCAACCACAGATATTATATTAGAAAGTATATGCAGCCTTTTTATTTTGCGAATCTTATCGCATCTTTATAAAATTGTAAGAGACATATCCAAGTCATATTTGACAACGGTAAGCGCGCGAATAGCAATATGGTTTCCGATAGACGTGAAATTCGAAATTTAAGTTATGAAAATTTTATCAGCTTGGTGCAACACATTGTTTGAAACGATGAAGTTTTGCATATTTTCATCTTAAATTTATATTATTTAAATAAAAGGAAAGAATAGTATTCGAATTTCAAGCGAGGAAAAATATTTCAAAACGCATTTTCTAAGTAACTAATTCTCTAACTAATGGCCACTTGTAACTTATAAAATACTTAGTCTAGGAATAGCATTTGCTGAAAAGTTTATAGATAGTTAGGAAGTGAACTCTAAAATAGAATTTAAAATTAGTTTTCGCAGATACGGAGAACAAAAGTGTACTATTTTTGTAACACCACCTTCATTTAGATCTCTCTGAATGAAAGTAGAAAATTGTCCTAGAAATTATTTTAGAAGAACTTGACTCAGTTCCTTCCACCAATGAAAACAATATGTACACAGGGTCTCGCATTTATCTGTTGATGTATGTGTGGGTAAATACAGGTCACGACGTATTCCAGTCTAGCGCCCATGTTCACGGAAACCTTAGCAAATATGTTCCCGGCGAGGCGTGACGGTAAATGCGTTCGAGTATTGTTGCTTGAGCTACCGACTGTATAAGCATTTCAAATACTTCCCCTTACGCTGTGCCACAGCATTAAATAGCATGAGCAGTACAGGGCAAGTATGTTCTGGTAAAGACAACCTTTGAAATAATTATGGAGAATAGAAAAATGACGATTTTGCGCGGGATTCGAAACTGCTTTTTTTCAAATGTTTATTGGTATTTAAATGGTATGAATCATAAAATTAAAATGTAAAAAAATGATCGCGTGTCATCCGTATCGTTAGTGTTATCATTTAGTTGAGATGGTTGTTAATTATTTCAATAGATGGTGGTACGATAGGTGTTATTAATTTTTAATCGTGATATTTGTAAGTAATAGTACGTATCTAAATATAAGTCAAGTATTGTCAACAGTTAGTATGGGCTATGTTAGGGCAAATTTATAAATAAAACTGCAATATGAAGTTAAAGCCAGTGCTAGTCACACAAACGTTCATTAATGTTTGAATATGCCCAGGATATTTAAAGCGGTGATACGTAGTCTTATTGATTTGACAGGATCGTTAGCCGCCGTACATGATATGTCATACGTCACCAACGTGAAAATACATTTATTAATCAGTGCATTTTTTATGTTCCGCTTAGCTTACAAATGGATTTATTACTTGCTTTGTGTTTCGTATTTACCAACAAATTGAAATAGGAAACATTTTAAAATATTTGACAGAGAAATATAAATATCCAGCTTCAATATTATGGTGAATATTGAGGTCAGTTAGCGGGAAATTTGCTGGTTTATTTATCTAAATCGGATATTTTCCTGTTTGTATTTTATTCCCATATATTGAATTTCCTTTGACATCTTATAAAAAGAGATGGTATCCATTTTTGTTTTGTGTCACAGTGTAGTTAAATAAAATATTAAACATGGAATTGCCTTCAAAAATGTTCTCAAATAATTCATATACCTATAGGTAACGGGGTATTTATTCTATTGTTTGCGAAATAATCTTACAAAATTTGTCGTAGTTTCTTCCTTTCTTTTTACTAATGTGTCAATATGTTTTCATTTTTTTACAACTATTCACTAGTAGATAGACAGTTTCAAAAACAAAACTGGGACGGCAGTTAATCTTGCTGGACGTCGCGTTGTTCAAAAATTATTAAATTACCAGCTAAGCCAGCAAACGTTGTACTGCCTTATCCTTTTTCACATTGGGGATCACACATATGGATATTATGTAATTTATTGAGAATCAGTCAAGCCGTTTTCGATTCTTACGGATTCTACAACTGTGACGAAAGTTTTATATTAGAGGTAGGGACAGAGTCGATAATTACTGTTGAAGCTAAAAAATAAATAAAAGTAGGATGGAAGATAATAGAATGGTTTTCCCATTGCAAAATGAAAATGCAACAAAAATGAATGAAGATATAATTAACGGGCAATCTGAGGTCGGGAAGTGCGAGAGGGTGAATATTTAAGAGTAAAAACGGTTTATCTCCGTTTCCGACAAATCTAAAAAAAGTCAAACCGCAAAAAAGGTAAAAATGGTCTAAAACTATTTATTTGAATTCGAAAATTCTCCTGTCAAAAGGCTTAAGGATTTATATAGGATAAGGATATAGTCGCTACTTTCTGGTGTAAAAATGAATCACTATAATAAATGTTCAAAGAAACACCCTACTCCTCTAGATTAGCACGAAAAACAGTAAGAGTGACAAAAAACATTCTCGTGTATTTATGTATGGTCAGACTAAGTATATTCCTAAATATAAAAGTAACATTGAAAAAGATTTTCTGAGAAGTTGAAGTGCCCTATAATTGCCAAATCCATTAAGAATCTCTCCGAATTTTTTAATTATAAAAGTGTACGCCACCTGATTCATAAATAGGGCTCTATTGACATGAATTTATTAAATTTGATATTATTGAATAGGTACCTATACCAAAGTACGTAGTATTTCTATATATTGTAGAATAACACTGAATATTAATGACAAGAATAGCTTGTTCAAAAATTTTTGGAAGACACTAAAATTAGGGGTAGGTACTTCACATCCACTTATTTCTGTCTCAAATTTTGTCCAGAAATCATAAGCATCCCATTAAATAAGGCAATCCACCGTGATAACTATCAAGATGTTGAGCCAATGATTCTTATTCAATACTTATAATGCTTTTTAGTTAGTGAAAACGTAACAAAGAGAAACGTGTCGGTATTACTGACTCACTGCCTTTCCTTTCCTTTGTTTTTTTGAGTACTGTTTTATCAAACCGTAGTCACAGTCGCGCCTCTTATTTACGCAAGACGTCTTGACACCGTCTTTTCTGTTGACTTAAGAATAAGATACTATATTAACTAATTTCTTGAGATTTCTTTTTTGCTACGGTTTGGTAAAAACACGTGGGTCGAATCCCGCTTCGTGTTAAATTTTTTTCTAGTCTTCAATATTTTTCATTTATAAAGGTAAAATTTCATGTCAATGCTATGAGACTAAAAATTAATCTAATTTCATATTGAAGATGTTGAGAAAAAAATAGTATTATTACAAAATTAATTCTTTTATTTTATTATTTTACTGACTTAATACGAAATATGAACCTTTATTGCGTAATGGAGTAACCTTGCGTCGGGTAGTTTAATAGACTGGTAAATAAGAATCCATAAAATATTCTCGCATTCTCTGCGGATGGTAAGTGAGGGAGGGTAAAGATGAAAGAAAGTCAATAAAATACATACAATTTAATACTTCGAAATGAATTTCTTATATTAGAATGAATTAGCCCTATTAAGGATTACTATCAATTATATGTCGCTATAATTACGTGGGAAACGAAAATATTCACATCTTTAAATTTACCTTCAAACGATACAAAATCTGGTATCCTTCTTTCCAGTAATAGTTTGAATAACCAATGATATTTACCAGAGAAGATGCTCGCCACAGCTGCGATGATGAAACTCAGAGCTGCTCCAGGGCCTGCAAACTTCTGCACGACCATTCCCGCCACCAAGTACATCCCCGTTCCAACGCACGACCCCACTCCCAGTGAAGTGAGATCCGCGGTAGTGAGGCATCTCTGCGAAACAAGAGCTCATGTTTAATTTGCGATCGCTAATACCTCCAACACTAAATATTTGAGCTTTGAAACGCGACGTGATTTTCGCATTATCAATGGAATTTTCTGTTTATCACTAGAAATGCATAGTAAATTAAATGTAAATTGTTTGTGTCTTAGTTCATATCGATCATAGGGGTAGTTGAAGTATGCTTCGCCACGAATTGGGTCAGACTCGTCTGATGATGCAACATCCTTGAACGCAAAAGTTGTGTTTATGTTGGAATTTTCCGTACAAAACACACATTTAACAAATATGCGTGCTTTCAACAATACAGAGGCGATAAATTAATATATCGATATGACAAAGTTATGCGCTTCAAACCAACCCGCAACCAACTCATAATTTGAATCAAAGCTTTGAGCCGAGTTCTCAATATTGCTTAGAATTGATGCATCAAAGCAAACTGAGTTGTTATACCAATTACATGCTACTTCTGTTCTCCTAATTTCTAGTGATAAATCTAGTATTTATATTCCCGTGTCCGTCCGGGTCTCAGTCTCCCCGTGACCACGCTCGCTGTAAAGTGTTCGAAACGTCGGGTTAATAATATAATGAATAAATCACGTTTAAGATCCGTTAAAAAGTTTTTAATTTCTAAGAAAAAATAAGGAATTTGAATATAAATATTTTTCTGCAAAACAAATCACAATTAATAATTGTACAATACCTGCAATATTATTATTATTATTTTATATCAGTAACAAATAGGCAACGATAGAAGATGACAACTTCAGGCTTTTCAAATTTACCTACCCTTACCTTACCTTTTCCCTTATTTTTACTTAGACGAACGCTCACGCTCTTATTATGAGCACCAATAATAATTAATTAATAAACAACGAGAGCTCAGTATATTTTATAATTTTGTTTAAAATTGTGTTAAATAATTGCTTTTATACATTTTAATCCCCGACGCAAAAACAATGTCCGTCTGGGTATGTGTATGTCTGTGGCATCAGAATTTTCAAACGAATGAACCGATTTCGGTGCAGTTTTTATATTTAGAAGTGAGTTTCCTTGCAATAGTACTTAACTATGTTTGGTTAATATCGTCCAGCCATGTAACGGTATCAGTTGTTATCTAAAGTAATATGCGGGAGGGTGAATCGTATGATAACTCTATTATGAGTTTCGCACGTCCCAGCACCTATAATCCTTAACTAACAATTAATAATAGGGTTGGGAGTTTTTTAATTAAGTTTTTTATTTAATTTACATGTAAACGAAGTCGATCAAACAGCTTCATGGCTGTGTTTGCTGTTCTCTCTTTACAATTTTTTATTACGGTGAGTCGTGTAGTATATTTTTAAATTAAAATTTGTCAACGAATAATATTATTTTAATGGCGGCTTCAGCTTTTCATTTAATATTATAGCAGAAACGGATAAAAGGATTTTACAAAAGCGAAATCGGAAATTTATTTATACCTTGGGTAATCCGATTCATAATAAGTGTATTTAATTAAAAAGCATATAGCTGTATTATTTTCAAATGCCCATCTCTTTTTAGGTTTTTCATTACCATGATGTTTATATTGATTAATATTGTTACTCTTTGAATTACTGTTAAATGACAATCGTTATAAACAGAATAATAAAAATTGTGCGGGAAAAGACTTTATTCCGTTTATTTACAGAGAACTAAAAGAGTCTTAATCTTTAACAAAGAATGTGACATTCCCTAAAAGCTTTACAAGCCTACACAATACTGAATACCGTACATTTTCGTGTAATCCTTATTCTTAAACTATATTTACCTTATTCTTTAACTATAAGTGTCTTTTTGCAAATATAGCCAAAATGATTTTATAAGAAACTAGCTTTTGCCTGCGGCTTTCAGTGGGTTAATAGATGTTATTGCACATATAAACCATCCTCTTCAATTACTCGATCATTAAAAAAAAACCATCAAAATCCGTAGTGTAGTTTTAAAAAAATAAGCAGACAGACGCGGGAAGCGACTTTGCTTTATACCATGTAGTGAATTAATCGCAATAATAAGAATAGAAATGATAATATATTGTTAGATAAATTGCGTAGTTACTCTCAAATAAGAAACACTTAAAGAGAAGCATGAAAATTTTTGGACATTTTTAAAGAAAAAGATTAATAGAGGCGAAGTTGTAGAAAATTAAATATGTCAAGTCAAAGATAAAGCGTGAGACCCTTTCTTCAAAATGGTAGCCGCGGTACAAGGGCAATGAACTCACAAACTGTAAGTTAGGAATGTATTTAGCCACCTACACATAAAAAATACATATACATAAAAATACATACAAATTGTATCTTTTGAGTAAGCTACCCTCAATGTAACTTTTTAATGGATTGGTATACCAATAATATAGTGAGCATCCCCTCAAAAATATGCATTTATTTTTTTTTTTACAAAAATAGAACGCTTTTAAAATCAGTCATATGTAGAAAATTAAATAAATATTATCTCTAAAAGCGATACCGCTACACGCTAGTTCTACCAGAACAAAAACTATCTTAGTTCACTGTAATTTAACTTTCTGGTGATGTTATAATTTTCAGCTCAGTATAAATTATCGAACAGTAGAAATGTGAAAAAAATATTATATAACCTTCATATCACTCTTGGTAACTCTTAAAATATTAAAATATATTTTCGTCAAACACAAATCTCTATTTCTGAAATGCCTGCCGGGACATAAATACCTAATTTTAGAATTAAAGAAGTTACTTTTATTGTATTACTTTCGAATTTGGCATCTGTCATGCACGAATATTCATTACGTTTTCTAATTTTCATCATTTTCGCGCCAATTGGTGTTAAACATTTTTGTGATATTAAAATGGAGAGGGGTTTTACAGGGAAGCGAATTGGTGTGAAAAAAATACGTATAGTACTATATTATCTGTGGCAATACACAAAGGTTTCAGAATGAGCTTCATATATGGTTAATAACTATTATAACTGAGAAATGTCCAAGAAATAGGAAAAATGGAGTATGCCTTAGGCGCATAAAACCGAAAGAGTAGAAGAAATTCGATTGCTGAGTTCAGAGAGGCTTGGAGTTACTAGTATAGCGTTATATTATCTGTGGCTTTCAAATCCCACCTCGTGATCATTTTTCCCATTATTTTTAAATTTCTCAACTATTGTAATATTATAAACTACTAACATGACTACATTATATAACATTACTACGATAGTAACTACTTTATGTGTAAGAAAAAATCACTTCTTACTCTAACTCTATTTATGAGAAAACTAAAGATTTTTTAACCTAAAATTAAATTTAAACCTATTTTTTACCATCTATCTGTAAAAGCAATTAATTAATACACCATCTGGATTGGTATTTTATTTTATACGATAAAATACAAAATTATGACGAACTTTAAAGCATTAATCTACATTTTATTCTGTATTTATAAAACAAGGATTAATCTCCTTTGTATTTCACTGATATTTTAATTACACCGGTTGCCGGCTGGTAATGTTAACAGGAAATTACTATAAATTACTTATCATATGAAGTATAAAACGATTTTAACTATTCTCATATCACTTCATAATGATTATGATTTATTACCAGTGAGTTTTGGAAAGGATGTAGGTACGTTAATTTAATTGGACGTAAATTTTTATTTTATTTTAATATACAGTTGTAAGTTACCACTTAAGTACCAAAAATATATTTGACAAATATGATACAAATTCATCTATCCAAAAAAAGTAGGGATGTATGAGTTATGGAATAAATTATAAAGGTTAATTTAAATGTATGTATTGTAAAGAAAGTATTTTTCTTTATGTCATACAGGCAACTGAGCTGGTAGTTCGACTAATGGGAAGCTATAACAAACGGCCATAAGCAATCGCCGAGGTAGTGCCTCTGCAGATGCGTTGTTCGCTTTTAAGGGGTACGAAAAAGGAACGGACTCAAGACTGGAAAGAAGGAATGGACAGCTTCGTCGCGTGAGTTACACAACTTATAGATAAAGAACAGAGGAACGTATTTATTTTTGGTTCGTGGACACAAATCTCCGCTTAGATGTATATTTTCACATTTTTAACAATTTTACAAATAATTAATGAAACACCCACACAAACATTCAAACAACAAAAATCTTTTCTATTTCTTTTTTCCTCCAATTTTGCAAACGAAAGTCATAAGTTCGTTTCATTCATTTTCGTTTGTTGCGAAGACCTTCAAAACAAAATTTATTTAAAAGAAACCAAGATACGTATATAATAACCCCATCAATAAGAACAATTTACGAGTTCTGATATTTCATTTTCAAAGCTCACTTTTGGTGAAGGAATTGCGAGTGACAGATAAGTGGAGGCTTCTTGGCACAGCTATTAAGTTCATGACATTTTCCATATTACGTTATTTTACTCGTGAACGCAATTTAACACAGAAGAAATTAAATAAATCTCAGATAAGTTCAATTAAAACTATAAGCTTTATACTAATACTAACTCCTGTTGTATGTGTGGTGTTAATAAAAAATTGTTATTATATTTTCCACGATAATTCAAATATTTTGTGCACTGCCTGAGCTTCTAAAAAAAATGGTACCATATTATTCGGAAACTAATTCCGAATAATATACTGCCGGCTATGCCTGAATGTTAAGAAAGTAGATACCTACAGTTTGAAAAAGTTTTATTTTAATACTTAGACACTATCAAAAACATAACCGTACAAAAAATTTTCGTAAAGGAATTTACTTAAGTAATTATTTTATACAAAGTGGTACTATTTACACCACTACTTATTCGTATAAAAAGTTTTTTTTAATAAATAAATAAACATACATAGACAATCAATTGACGTTTTCTTGAAATCTTTCTACGACATACACTGAAAGCATCGACACAAAATTACCTGTACGGAGAATAATAATATTTGAAAAACTTATAGTTTGTATAGAGAAAGTATTATTAAAAAATATATAAAAACACATTAAATCAACAAAGAATGCATACGCATAAGTGTACGCATACTCAAATGTGTGCATACTCTTTTGTTTATGGCTATGATTGATTTTTGACTACAGTGTACGGCAATGACTAACCCCTGCCCCAGGATTATATTCATATTTTCCTTTTCATAAGCTTACGTATTTAAAATAAATACAAATAATAATTAAATCATCTAAAAAACAGCGTACTAATGATATACTCGTATAATGCTTAAATTGTTTAGTAATACAATTGTGAAGAAAATCAAAACAGATTTACATATTGTAACATTCATGAGAAAAATACTAACGTGTTAAACCCCGAAAACCCTGTGCTTGTGTATTGAAAATAAAAATTTACATACTGTATATCGTAGAGATACCAATAACATGAGCACAGTATGTGACTGAAAAAAGTTTACAGTTCCTGCACGCGCCTATCCAAACACCGTCGAACATACAATATTAAAACTGCAGCATATAATATGCCTTACTATATAGGATGTTTTTTTTAATGATGATGTAAAACTAATTGTTTATTTTCTCGTAATTTCAAGATTATGTTAGTTAAAGTTAGTATGGTTAGAGTATGATAAAGTATGATAGTTCAAATGAATAGATCTGTTTACGTTTTCCAGTTAACGGCTTTGAACTCACAAGGAAAGCTTATTACTTTCTGCTAACTCTTGAAGTTATTAAACTTTAAAGAGTTGAAATGAGCAATTTAAATTAAGTGGCACATATAATTTCTTACAACACTATTTGAAGATGTTTTATTATACATCGTCATGTTTTGATACGTTTAAGAATACTTCATTTGTACTATTTCAATTCAAAGTAACAATTAAATATTATTAGATTCTGAATTACACTCCTTTATCCATTCACAATTAATTGTACGAATACAAAAACCGTTTATAACAGGAACAAAGAAAGTATAATGCAAATGCCCTCTCGAGTGTTTAAACCTATTTTCTACTACCACCGCATTTTGTATGGACCGAATCCTTAAACATATAGCTCCATTCCGCTTAACACTCAACGGCTTAATACTAGTGGGAAAATCCGGAAAACGAAGACTATTTGTCTATAAGCTTTCGCATACGTGCTGCCACATGCATAAATAATATGTGAACCATGTTCCAATTACACAGCTTACTGCACTGTTATTTCAGTGAGTGCAATCCGGAGGCATTAGTCTGATAATAGCGCGCTTGAAATTCACTTACATGAGCATTGTCATCGGGAAAATCGACCCATAGATCTTATATATCTAATAATTTCGTTCTAACTCAATTTAGACACAACAGATATTCTCTACTTAGGCTAACACGCCACGAAATACTTACTTCGCTAGAAGTACCCAGCAGATTAGAGGTGTGATGTATATTTATTTCATATTTATCTTTCGTCGTAGCGTCGATTTTGTCGATCTCTTTCTAATTTGACGTTGGAAATGCACGTGAACGGTACCCGCTAATGCACTCTATGAGAACTTTGTAACATAATAGTTTTACTTGGAATTTATCATCCATCGCATCGGAGTACTGTGATAATAGAATCATAGACTATATTGCTTCTATAAAGATATTTTATATTATGTTTTATATTATATGTATATTAATAAAACATAATATTTTAAATGTAAGATTGACTATCAAAAAATACTTATAAGATAGGGTAGCAAGTTATGTTTTATTACGAGTTTTGTAGCTGACATAAATGAAATACTAGTTTCATAGAAAAGTTATCAAGTCTCCATTGCTATATATATCAAGAGTATATAAGTAAAAGAAAGTCAATAAAATTAACGAATACGGCAGTTATCGCGCAAAACCAGGCTCCTCATAATTAGATAATTAAATAAATAAATATGATGCTCAACTCACCGATAGCCGCTGCTTTCCCGGCCCTGGCAGCTCCTGGCCTTCAATGTCCCGTGGATTGCGAGTACGGATCAGTTTAGTGAAGATGTTATGACCGTCTCTTCGGACGGTGCCCCAGTCCACCGCCCTGAGGCGGTGAAATGCGCTGCAAAAGGAAACCGGGCTATAGTAAATTCCAATTTACATGCTTAATGTAATGGCCGATCTTGAATGATTAGAGCGTCTGACAATTATCACATCAAACGGTTGGTACAGCAATTCCTTTCCAAGATGAATTTCAAGATCTAACTAAAATGTTTCCCATTTACAAACTAACATAAATTACCAACCTGTCACATTAGTCTGTCTTTAATTCAAACTTCCTAACCACGTTCTTTGATGGTAAAATTTATATATGTATATTTTATAATACCTCCTATAAATGAGTATCTGCTTTAATTTATATTAAAGTAACATTATCAGTCACAGCAACCTTTGTTTTGGTTGGTTATTTTAGTTATAAAGGGGTAAAAGAAAAGTACATTATTAGCCGTATAAAATTACCGTGTCATAATAATTCTTCCAGCAACAACGTAGCCTGTAATTAGCCTATGAAGAATAAACTACTCTGGAAGGAAGCAGCCTAGTAATTGCTCGAAGAGAAAAGCGATTTGAGAAGAGCATCTGCTCCCTCGTCTAGAGGACACCGAACAAAATTATTATTTAAACAAATAAATCGATGAATATCGATACTTCTATCCATGCATTTTTTCTGATAATAACATTCCAAGAAATTACCCTTTGTTAAGGTGGACTAACTACAGCCAATGAGTCTAATCTAATAAGAAATACTATTAAGGTTCGGAACATAATAGTAAATAATATTTTACTGAAAGAACATAGCCCATATCCTATTCCTTCCCTTTCCCAGTCCTTTCCTTTATTCCTTTCGCCAATCCATTCTTAACCCTTTCCCAATTTAAAGTCGGCAATCCATTTGTAGAGGCGTAAGGACCTTACACCTCTCCAAATGTTCATGGGCGGTGGTAGCGCTTACCATCAGGCGTCCCACCAGCTCCATTGCCGACTGTGATATTAAAAAAAAAGAACAAACACTGACTCTGTTGTCGATGTTATATTTGTAGGTTCAGAAACCAAAAAAAAAAAACTTGATGGTGTATTCTCATTTCACCAAATTTTTTACGTATGCTATGACATAACTTGAGCACACGAAGACTCAAAATAGGATGGAGGAGCTTTTTAAACATTGAGAGGAGCTTTTTAAACATTTAATATGAATGACCGAATTGGACTTTATTTTTCAACTATCAAAAGGCGTTTTCAATTTTTGTTGAAAATATTTGAAATTTGCTTCAATACCAATATTGATACAGAAATCCCCATTTAACAAATTAAACATTAATCAAATTTGTAATTATTTGAAATTATAGTTATATACCTGACAAATTATCAAATAGTTATTTTCGTACTCGTCACTGTAATTTGCATTGGCCAACCATTAAAATGCATTGTAGTGATTCATTTGTATTTGAGTGGCATTTATAATAGTAATTAGTATTGGCTTTATCCGTTTATAGAACCTATCATAATTGCATTCATATGCGGTCACATGCTTCGTTTTTTATTCTACTTTTTCTAATTGGTGCTGAAACGAGCTCTACTCTCACAAAAGCAAAAAACCTATGCTTATGCCTGTTCATTATCTTATATAGGTAGAGAACAGAATATACTATTTTCAAATACCTTTAAATATATAGGTACTCAAAATACTTACAAACCCGAATTACAAAACAAAAGTAAACTACTATTAAGATAATAATTAAATGTTATATGGATTCAGAGCAAGATCATCACCAGCGTATTTGCACATCCGATTTCGCGTGCTACCGTGGAAAAAAGTATTTCGTTCGTTCGTGCTAGCTCACAGACCAGTATATTACGAATTTCGTTGATTTACAGTTGAAATGAAATTGAAATTCAGGATGTTCGGAACCGACACTTTTAATTAACCTGTCCATCACTTTTATATGTAGTTCAATTAACGTGACAGCTCAGAAGCTATAGGTCAAGTTGGAGTGTATGCAATATCCGCTAAGATGATTGAGATCTCACCTGTACACGTGCTGCAATATACATATTGGTCTCGTGTGTATTTGCTTTCCACGTATTTCCTTCAAGAAATAACTTTTTAGTACAAAATGTACCTCACTCTCTTTAATAATTTTTGTATGAAATGAAATAATGCTCACATATGATCTAATTAGGAGTCAACTGATATGTTGAACCGTATCTTGTTCGGCTATTAATAAAATATTTCACAATTTTATAGTGCTAGTGCCATGTTACAATGCTGCTACACATTTATTACAAACTAGCTATCCGCCCGCGGCGATGCCCGTGTAGTCGCAGGAAACTTAGACCCGGGGTTTTTCTCGCATGTTCCCGTTCCCGTGGGATTTCCGGGATAAAAACTATCCTATGTCCGTCTCCTGGGTCCAAGCTACCTCTGCACAAATTTTCAGCCAAATTGGTTAATCCGTTTTTCAGTTATAAATAGTGTAACTAACACCACTTTCTTTTATATATATAGATTCGTTTAATAATTGCTTATTAATTGGTCTTAGTGTTTAAGCTGTGAAGTAAATGCAATTTCATTTCATTAAAACGAAAAGTGTCGATAGCAAAGACCTTTAAACCGTGACATATTTTTTATAATTTATGTCTTTATTGTACTTCTCACAACGAAAACTGCCATTAGCCTAATAATCACTTCAATTTTATTTTCACGCTGCGACAAGCACACTGCGACAAGGTAGCATGTGTGATAATCGCTTTCATCCCACCAATCTTCAATAGCTCTTTACTTCCAATTGACTTGACAATTTGCACATATCGACTAAATGCGAGTAATTACAATACTAATTCTAGGAAATCTCTAGCTAGTTTTGTAAGGTAAAACATAGAATTGTTCAAAGCAGTCGTCATTTAGTACTAACGCAGGCTGCACTAACGGATAATACGAAAGGGAATTATAAAGAATTCCCACATGAGTCTATTGTACGAAGTAAGAGAACTGATGGGACGTGAAAAAGCTTTTAAATAAAAATATGTAGAAAACAAATCCTCTCGCATCCACACCAATTAGTCGTAGTTAGGTGACATTAAAAAGAATTTACACAAAGGTGGAATGTGCATTGTGCACGATACGAGGAGTTAGACTAAAGCAACGGTTTGAGACTAAACGAGTCAGACTCATCCAGGAAACTACTCCAATTCGACCTTCTGAAACTTTCTCGTTGTTTATTCGATTCGTTTGTTTATTCAGAACAATATATATTTGTACATACTGGTGAAACAGCAACGGTCGAGATGCAACCTCATTTAAAAATTTTCGGATGTTACATTTCGTTCCATATGTTTTTGACGTGTGAGTGTCAGATCATGGAAGTTTTAGTTATATATTTTAAAATTTTTAAATGCATTTTTTTCCACAAAATATTAAAAATCTGCATGCCTGCATATATACCAAGCTAAACTACAAACTTGCGAAAGTTCATACTCCTCCGTCCGATTTAAATAGAGTACAAAGTTGTTTTACGTATTAACAATATTTAGATTATCTTATTGAAGCTTTCATATATGTATGTATATATAAATAAGTAACTCATATTTTATTATAACGTTACCACTAATAACGTATAAATAATTAAATAACAAGAAATGGGAACAATCGCTGAATGAATATCTCATGTTACTATTAATAGTCTTTTTTGTATCTATCTTCATTGAAAATTTATTGTTTAACAAACGTTGAAGCGGCTATTTTCGCAAAATCGGGGCAAATGTCTGTCAATTAAATAATGTGAATCCTAAATCAGTCTTCTATTTATATTATTTTACACAACGTAATTACGATATTTATAAATTTGACCTACTAGCTTCGCGATTGTCTACAGCAAAATTTCTTAATTGCATAATTGCCCCAAACATGCAATTAAGAAATCTTGAGAAATCACTTATGTTAACTGTTATGATTGTTTTGTACACGAATCAATTATCAGTTTTTTCCTCTGATTTAAAGCAGCAGTGACAACCCTCTCGCATGTAGTATGCACTAAAATTGCATTGTCGTTGTTTGCCAACACGCCCAACGATAAAGTTATTTGTTGTTTTAGGTTCATACCTACTACTCGTTTCTCTAGTGGGAGAGTGGCAATCGATTTTCCCGCCAGTATTCTGTGCCTTTTTGGTCCGATAGTGATTTTTTTTTAATTCTAATTGTAGATTTTACTGGCAATTGTAGAATTGTTGATTGAACTTACATTATTCATTATTACATCTGATATCTATTTGCGCATCTGTGTGTATATGCACTACCTTAAAATTGCTTTCTGTTACAGAGTTATTAATCATTGATGTGAAAGTCAGGCTCGATACCTAATGGCCTGTCCTTTTGCTTACTTTGTCATTTTATAATGACAAGCTTGGCTAGTTTGAGCCAATTTAATGTCGAATCACTTAGCACTATCGCATTATACGGAATATGTTATTAGTATTTGCCACAAAGCTATGTAATAACGTTAAGACCCCGTATAAACTATATGTAGGTCACGTGTCCACGTAATAATTATAACATCGATAATTCTAATTCATATTCATTTAATGGATGGAATTATTACGCTTCAATGATTAAAGGGCACACGCTTGTTTACTTGTAGGCTTAACGGCAAAGTCAAGCATCTTAATGCACATTTAACTAATGAAGATAGACGATGTAGTCACATCATAGCATGCGACATAAATGAACACACATAATTAATGTTGTCTTTATTCAAAGTATTTTCTGGAACAAATTTATGTAAGTATTTAGTCGGTCTTTGTTTGTTTTATTTTTAATACAAAAATAGACATAAGTAATCAAACACCCTGATTTTAATTAGAGAGAAAAATAAATGTGGGATTCATGCCTGGTTGTATAATAAAAGTATCAGATCCTTTTTTGTTTCATTAATGATTAACCAAAAGTTGCGTTCCAAATACTTATATTATAAAATATACCATGTACACGGATTTGCGGGAATCGAATAGGAACATCGAAAATGCGTATTGCAATTTTCACATATTATAAAAAGAGAAAAACATTTATTTATAAAAACGATACGAGTGTATGGTACTAGAGAACAATTCTATGACTAAAATAATTAAAACGCAATGTAAAAAGTTCAAACTAAATTTATTCAAATATCTGATCATGTGCATCAACTCATCTAAAAGGATTCTACTGACTAAACTTAAATGTTACACCAGAGGCTGTAACGCTCATATTCTGTCAGCACCATATTACCTAAAGAGATTGTAGTTAATGGCCTAAATAACCCAGGTCTAAATAGCGTAACAATTTGTATTAAAATGTTTTATGTCATCTGTTTCTGAATTTCAAAAAATGAGCTTTCAACTGCTTTTTAAAAGTGTCCCTTGATTGAGAACTTCAGCGGGCTATCGTTTCAGCGTTTCGTAGCAAAAAATCTAAAACTTTGTCTAAATACAGCTTTTTGACTTTGGGCATAGAAAAATGTTCGTACATGACCTATATTCACTTGATGCTTTGAAAGTCCGCCACAAAAGTAAATTGTATAAATGAGACTGTTGTTTCTAATATAAATAAATATCTAATATAATCTAATTTAAAGACCGTTAGCTAAGATCATAGCTCACCTTGATGGAGTCTATGGAGCGTGAGATTGACCGTAGACCAATCAATATAACAGCGAGTTACTCTGTCCTATCTAGTGTATATAATAAAATTATATAACATAATATAAATTGACCAATAGATATCACAAAACTTCGTGTATGGAGCAAATATAAACCTAGTCCACCGACGTTTACATTTGTTTTTAGATAGTATTTTTGTGTTTACGTGGGTGATTTTAATATCAGTTTGCTTAACAATTTTTATTAAAGTATATCTGTCTATTTGTCTTATTCTTCGAACATTGCTTCCCTCGCAAATTAATGATAATGATAAACTGATCTGTGAGGGTTAAGAAGAAGGAGAATTTAACTTATAAACGTTAAAAGTTATAAAATGTATATTAAATAGATGCGCATCTCCTTGAATTCTTGAAAGCGGATTCAATGAATGAAAAACATTATGCAAATGCGATAAATGTATTTCATAAACCAACGCATTTATGATAAGCAAGTTGCTGAATATACCTTAGCAGCTAACAAGTTAGCTGTCTCGCTCCGCTTCATTTCCATAGTAAAAAGAAAAGTCATTAAATATTATCAAATAACCTGCCTGAATATGATAGCGCGTTAATAATAAAAACCATCGTATAGTACCTTATCTTTGTAACCTGTGTGAGAAACAGCTTGTAAATATAGAATGATGTTGCTACATTTTTAGTCTGTGATTCCCGATTTTGTGTCGGTTGGTTTATTTGTCTTATGCGGGTGAATGGTGATGTGGGCTGTTGTAGAACACACAAACTTGTTTTTTGCCAATGCCCACACTAAGTTATATGATAGGTAATATTCTCCAAATGTAATAATTTGTAATAATAGTAATTAGTAATAATTGTAAAGCTTGATTATCATCTGAGAAGTGTAAACTTCGAAGCAACATGAATATTAATAAAAATAATACCGGTGATTTGATACAATATGAAGAAAGAAAGTGGATAACCTACGTTCCAGTAAAGAAAATCGATCAAGATTCAAAGATACAAGTTATCGACTTCACACCCACAAGCTCACACGTGATTCGATTTATAGAAGAATGAAGAGATATTATCACATTTGTTAGTAAAACCATACTATACTAGATAAAACTTATCTTGAATTAAGTGTGTTTGTCGCTGTCAAATGGTGAAATAAGAGCACTGGTGGGCACATTATATACAGAACAAAGCTCTTTCAAAATATCGAATCGCGATATGTAAAAGTAGTATCACTATGATGATTTCATGATTTTATGATCTACAGTTTATGTTGCAAATACAATATTTTTTTTATAATTTTTTAGCACAAACGTATTATGTACGTTTTCTTTCTTGGTCCTTGTTTGTTCTGGCGTATTTAGGATTTGCTAATACATCTTATTATTATTTATCTGTAAACTAGAAAAAACTGGTCCATTTAATTATGTAAATTGTGTTTTACCATTCTAGAATTCAATCGAAGAAAATGTCATAGATTAGTTATATATAAGGGGACTAAAAAATCGTGTGACATTCAGAACAACCATAGAACAACATACACAATATATTCTAAACATTAAACGTTATAAACAGCTGCAATTCTCTACGCTATCTAATTTATCTGTTAAAACTCGTTATATGCAAAGGAGATAAAATAATACACATTAAAATTAATATAATGAACATGTACTGATAGGAAGTAATGACAAACGTGTTTAGTATTCAAAAATGTTAAAATAAATCTCCGCTAGTTACCAGATGGGAAAGGTCGATCTCACATGGTTTAATCTACAAAGGAATCTAGCTAAACAAAATTATTAATATAGAAAGCGGTTGATAGACACTAATCGCATCATAGGCCGTACCTTTGTAAATACACATCGATTATGTGTTAATACAAAAGTTATCTAATACTGTTGTGTCATTCACCCCGGCTATATATCATGATCTGAACATGTGTGTCGTAGCCATATTTCTGTTTATCTCCATGATCGATTCACACAACACAACAAGGGATGTATCTCATACATACTCTAAGAAATGATAGATAAACACTTTCGCTAACACAAATTATATATAAGCAGCTTAATAATTTAATACTAACTTAGCTAGGTTTGAATTAATTTATTAAGTTATAATTACTTAAACCTATTTTACATGAAAGCTTTTGTAAATATAGCAAGCAAAAAGAAACCTCATTTGTAAATTATGCCCAGCTGTTGCTGTTATGAAGGCTATTTTCAACGCCCTATGAATAATATCTTTAATATTTCTTTTTAAAATAAAAATTTATCTAATTAAGTCTTCTCTTTGCTAATCTTTTGCCGCTTTGAAGTAGACAGGAGAAGGGCTAACAAAGCAGATGTTGTTTGGGTTAAGCATACCTGCTCAGGTCGATAATTCTAAAATCTACAATATTTCGAAAAACAGACTTAATGAAATTAAATGATACCCTTACATTCATATACACAAGTAAAATAGTTTTTATAGAGAATTTAACTTGCAAATCTCCCAGTTTATCTAACTTGATAGATCGGTAAACCAGCGTTGAAATTATTTTAGGTTTACCTTTCAATTCCGTTCAGTTTCCGTTAATACATCGCTTCGGCTATAACAAAATATTCGCCGTATTTTATGTGTTACCTCTAAATCCGGTTCAAATTTCCAGTCTATTTTGCTTTACAAAGGATGTTTATCCTCATCAACAAAACAGTAAAGCTTCAGCGTATAAACTGGACAAAGGCAAGTAATTTGTTACTTTGAATGATTTATATTATTTTTGCCCCTATTATTTGACGTTTAATTTTGCGAGCATTATTAAAAATTTACGATTTAATTCCCTAGACTTAATTAGGTGTTTTGATAAGGTTACGTAGAGTATATGAAAACACATGTTTCTGTTTGTCTGTATCAAAGTATAAATTATTACAATATTTTATTGATGGGTTGTATCATTCATTTATTTTAAAGATTTTCAACCCAGTTAATATTTTATATCCCTCATGTATAAGATGAACAAATCCCGATTTCAATAAATATACAACTTGGCTTGGCAACTTTACATCAGTTTGTAATTTCCGGTGTATTCTGGATTCAGTTTGTATCCTTAGGATATTGTTTGATCTGAAGAACGTCAAAACTAAAATGAATAAATTGAATCAAAAGTATAATATAAAATTATACGTATCAGGTATAAAAATGTATTTCTTATCTGTACAATAAAATAGAGAATAAAATGAATAACTTTGTTACAGTTCAACAAATCCTACACAGAAAGTAATCTTTATGAAATTATAATATTCAATAAAAAATTTCGTATCTTATAAACGATGCTAAATATTTCAAGAGGTTATTTAATAGAATATCTACATAACGATAATTACGTTATTACTTATAACAAGAAATTTATTAATTTATTAATTAATATTTGCATAATCAGCTGGAGTAAGGTCTTTAAGATTTTTTAATGAAGCATTACTTATGCCTTATGTACGACTGCTCGAATGGCACTACAGCATTACCCTAATGGATTTCTACGGTAGTATATCTAGACTAGGTTATAAGCTTACATCTCTAGAAAACTGATTTTAATAACGTAAAGTAAATTAGTAACTTTGTTTTAAATTGACTTAATGTTTTTATTTTTGGGTGATTATTTAAATTACTTTTGTGGGAATAAAAGCTATAATTTGATTTTATAGAAATTTGTATATCGCGCAAAATCTTTGTGTTAAAAAATAATTTACTTTATTCGATGGCCATTATTCCATTTATCCTCAAATTATACGCGTTATAGAAAAAATAAATAAAATGTATGGAAATTAATTCAATATTTAATTAGTAGTTATTTTTCAGAAAGCTCTTTATATCAGATTCCATTAAATAAATATTATTGGGACTTAGACTACATACTATGCAATGTCTTTAAACAACTCTCGAGATAAATTTAATTATTTGATCCAATTGAGAATAATTTCACATCAGTTTTTATTGCGAAACAACACCAATGGATAAATATGAGACAGAAGATACACGTAACGCAAGTAGTTATAACATGAGGTTATTACTAAAGCAAATATTACAATATAAAAACTCTGCGTAATGAACAATCCAAAAACCGACAGCTACATCAGCAAGATTTTATGATTAGTCTGCGACGCTAATGTGCCTTCAGCAATATTTTGATCAGTCAGTTTATTTAATTAAATTTCTATTGAAAAAATGGCAATATACGTTAGAAATGGGCGAAAAAAGAACAAGAGCAGCACAAAGTTAGCTTTTAGTGTTGAAATAGGTTAACGAGAATCAAAGCAAACGAGTGTTAGGTTGGCTGTGAACCACCTCACGAGCCGTGCGAGCAAAACATCCGTGCCGCGGCAGCTGCCGGCGATTGACAGAATCGAGCGATCCTCACTCTAACAAACAATTTTTTCCAGACAGTAAAACCAATGACTTTGTTTACAATGTGCTCATTTAGCGCTTTTTACGCTGAACAGAATAAAATTAACTGCTTACTCTAAATTAAATTTTTTTAGTCTTAATTTACTTAATTAATATATTTCTGCTGCTAGTCTAGACTTTAATGCCCATAAAAACATAAATCCTAACTAACCTGTTAAAAAGCACCTTTGAAGTTCCGAGTTATTACCTCAAATTTCTCGCTTCCCATATTACTTAGTGTAAATTAAGCAAGAGTAGCTTAAACGCTTTTAACTACATTGGATAAAATAACGTTAAATGGTTTCATTTAACTAATACAGTGTTTTGAGCAATGGTGCACGGTGTTTTTGTTTGGGATCGATTCTTTCGAGTAGTTGCGGCAAGTTTAAAAATAGGTCACCATGAGTTATAGTGTGTGAATAAATATTTTTTAAATATGACGTCGATTGCAATATAAAATTATCCACGAACGATTTAGTGTTTGTTTGACCTGTCTACAGACAAAATACGTTATAATATAAATCATAGTGTGATATGATACTGACGATGGATAGCAATATGTAGATTCAATTACACGAAAATTCAAGATAATATAGGACTCATAAATATCTCAGGAAATTGGTCTGGTGACAAAATGTGGATACAACAAATCAAATTTCGAATCAGAAGCATGCCGATAAAATTCTTTAAACTTCTCCAGACACTATGACACTATGTTCCATTTAGACACATGCATTCGATAAATCTGTATTGTAATGCGAAAGCCATATATACTTATATATACGTATTATGGCGATGCGAGCCGTGGGTCGACGGCGAGAGTCGTTAGAATGAGGAGGTCGAATGTCGACCGTCGCTGAGCTAGTATGTATACAAGCTTAGACGTTAATAAAAGGATTCATGATCATATAAATCGATGTAATAAACGAAGCTTAGAAAATTTAAATAATATTGTTACTAAAACAAAAAAAAATTCTATTGAAAACTTTTAAAATCTTAAACAGAGTACGCGCAGCAAGAATAAAAAATAAATAATAAGTTCATTAGTGTATTCAAATAAGTTACAGAAAATTTGTGCAAAATAGTTACGAAAACACTATTAATTTCTCCTCCGAAAATTTTATTATATTTGCCATATGCTTTTAATATCTAACAGTTATTTGTCACTCATTGTTGCGTGAGTCGTTTCCGGTGTAAAGATGTATATCTTTACACCGGAAACGACTCATGTCATTACTGGTAGATCTGTTTACGAGGTGAAAATCTGCTCTTAATTAGAGACATTCTTATTTTCTTGTTACTACGAAAAACGCTAACCTAAATAATACTTATAATGTTACGATTATTTATTTAAATTATTTATATTAGAGATATTTGTTTAAGCCATAACTATTTGAATAACGGTGCAATAATAATAGACTGTTTTCTCGTATTTTTCCAAAACTTTAATTATATTTAGCGACGAGATATTTAAAGTTACAAAGCTGGGTCTAATGAATCGATTCGCGCCTATACAATGTTCGAACTTTAGAAAAGAGAGGAGTTTCATTCAACGAGATGAAAAGGGCAAGTAGAGTTCAACCATTGTTTGGTCATCGGTTGAAAAATGTTAAAGCGCCAGTTTTTTGAAATATCAACCGTGCTCCTTTGTTGCTATACTTGAAAACGAAAATAACTTCTCACATCCGTTATACAATGTTAGTTTTAGAGTTTCGAAGCAATGTATTTAGCCTTTAAAACGTTAATTGTAAGAGACGCATTGTAGTCTGAGTATCACAATTAGTATCTAACACCAAATAAGCAGTGGTGGCTCAGTGGTGAGGACCTCGGACTTCAAAAATCGATAAGTCGGGGTTCGAGACCGGGCGAGCGTGCAGGAAATAAATTGATTTTTCAATTTATATGCACATGTGGATAACATCACCATTGCTTAAAACGGTGAAGGAAAACATCGTGAGGAAACCGGCATGTTGGACATGCCGGTTTCCTCACGATGAATCAAAAGTTCGACGACATGTGACATCTGCCAACCCGCACTTGGCCAGCGTGGTGGATTATGGCCTGAACCCTCATAGGAGGCCTGTGTCCCAGCAGTTAATTTGTCTCTAATCGATGAGACATCGTGTACAGATTATTAGAATAAACGAGATCTCTTACAGAAATATCAATATAGTAAATTCTTCTCTATTTAGCCCTTTCAACATAAAACAATTAGCTATATAGCTGCGTTTGCGTAGGATTCCGGTATAAAAACTATCTCATGCTTTTTCAGGTTCCAACCCAGCTTTTGTACCAAACTTCAACTAGATCAGTTCACTGGTAGGTGTGACCAAGAGTTAATTAGAGATTAAATGAATGAATAAACATATTCATCTACTGATCCGATTGATTTAAAAATATTTTCATTTTTACGCGTATGTCGACGCGACGGGTCGGCACATAACAAAAATAACCTAATGTAAATACACTCCACGTTCAACAAAATGCTAATCGAAGTGATTGAAGTAGCTATTTTACTAAGTCGAGTCGATTTCACGTCATTATTGAATAAAATGCCTATCGAATTGGAACGCGACCGATACACATGAAAATTCTTTTATTTGTATATTGATTACCATCACCATTACAAGCGAATAGCAACAAGTGTTGTGGAGTGCTCATTTTTCACTCGATATTATACTGAGGTTCATAAGAATAAATCAAGGATTGAATCGAGTTCCATTTAACCCTATTATTTGTGTCCGTTTCGTTTGCGATCCTATAAATAAAATGACTTGTAGGCTATAGGAGCTTTATTGACATCGTACCGCAGTTACTATCTTCGGAACGTATCATATAAAACAAAGATTTTAATATGTACTAAAACGTATTTGTGTTCATGTCTTGTCTTGCGTATCTTTGCTAATAATATAAATGTGACAGTGTGTTCCTCTATTTCTTCTTTCTTTCGGAGCGATTTTATGCTGTGATTTAATCGCTGGAAATAGATAAGGGGCTATAGGTTACGAGATATAGGTTACATTTTATATTATCCTCTTGGAATTGTCTTTTGACCACGAGGGTGGAAATAAAGTAGAATAAAAAACAAATGATTTTGAGCTGTATTCTTAGAACATAATTTACGATGTAAAATAAAATCTTTAATAAACAAACAGAAGAAATTGGAGAAATAAAATAATAATTAATGCGCATTATATATACATATTACTAGTGGTCCGAACCGACTTTGCCCATGGTACATATATAGCCTATAGCCTTCCTCGATTAATGGGCTATATAAAACTGAAATAATTTTTCAAATCGGACCAATAGTTCCTGAGATTAGTGCGTTCAAACAAACTCTTCAGCTTTATAATATTATTATAGATTATTATTTACATAATAAGTTCAATTAATAGTACCAATAGTAACAAAATAAGTTTTAAAAGTTAATTTGCGTTAAATTCTAAAATTCAAAGACTTTGCATCTATTGAGTTCACGATTGACCTTTGTGCGTTGAAGGAATAAAATTAAGGTATTAAAATTAAATGTATTTAAACACATTTATTTTATTTTATTTCGCTACCAGAAACATGCAAATAAATTTACTTTTGTAAACAAGTATCGTATCCAAAATAAATTACATCTAGCTCATAATTATATTTACCTATACTCAAGGGGCGTTACTAAAATAGTAAAAAAATACTTCAATATTTTTCTAACAAATGTAAATCTTTATTTCAGCTGTTGTCAATAATAAAATGGATGAGTCTTTCAGATGACAGTGCATTAGTGAGAATGTAATGCATCCCAGATACCCGAGACAAAGGAAATCTCAATTATAGAGTCTATGATTAATTGATGCATGCATTCATCACTTACTAGAATAACGGAGAATGAAAAATGTTTGGTATTTCGTATATCGGTGAAAATCTTTGCATTTCACAAAAACTCCAAGTTAATAATCATGCAAATGCTCCATACATTCAAGACCAGATAGACAAAAGAAGATATGACGCACGTGTAAATAAAATAAATCACGCAGATAGAATTTTCGATACTAGGTATTATGAACAGATCGAGAATACACGCCGAAATATCGTAATAAAGAAAAGTTTGTATCGAACACAAACGTAATACGGGTTTTGAATAAAATAAGTAAGTCTCTTTTGTATACAAACTGTTCACATTTTAATACAATGTCTCGACACAGCGTGTTGAGAAATATACATATATGTATTAGCAGTTAGATAAGAGACTGAATTTGACTACGAAGCTTTTACTATTTTATTATTGTAGTGATGGTTGTATATTCTGCTAGTATCGACATCTAAAAATGTATTTGAAACTCATAAAATACGTCTACCCATTAGTTTCCCACAACACATTAAAACTCTCTCTAAAGGGCCTCTGTGTGTTGGATCTGTGTCCCCGTTAGGAAGGCTCCTAATGACCGGATACCTTCCCGTATATTATGGTTTTGAATTTGTATGAATAAAATAATAATTAATTGAATGACATTCAATATTAAAATAAAAAAATAAAAAACAGATTTTAAATACCGAAACTTTTTAATTCTACAGGAGCAATAACGTAATGCACCTCCTCGCGTGAAATGAATAAATTGAATTTTTTATTTAACTACATATTATCATTTCGGGATTAATATGAGCTGATGATGATGATGAGTCTTTATGAACTTTATGGCTTTTATCATAGAATTTTAGTTTTCTATTATACCGTTTCCTTACATGTTGAAACCGATTACCGATTTTTCATTATTTATATTTTACAGTACAATTCTTTCAGATTTCTTTGTAGTTATATTATACTAGCTAGCTTTTATTAATAGCATTCCAAGATTTATAGTTTTGTATGTCCAAAAGTTGAGTTACACCGGTTACGTCAGTAGATATAATTTGAGTTAGAAATATTGTTTTTGTCAACGCGAAAGTGTTGAAGAGAAAACAAAAAATATTCTTAAATGTTATCCTATTATATGTATTAAAAACTCGCGAGACCATACTACTTAATTAGTCCCAATATTCTCCTTTTTAAATTTTAATAGAAATGCCGGTCAAAATCAGACCACGTTATCCAAGGTATGGATAACATGGTCTGATTTTAACAGTTTAACAATTACACAAAAAACGCCTTTGATGTCGGCGCCGCCACGCGTGTAAAATAATAAAAGAAATGTGTCTAAGTATTTATAAATATACATGATGTATGTTTATAAATATTTCGTCCTACATTAATTCGATAATAAACAGAATGAATTTCTTGTGGGTTTACATACTTGATATAATACTATCGATCATTATTTCATGTATATTATGTAGTTGGTTGGTTGCTTTTTGATGTGGTAGTCGAGCACGCTTCGGATTGAATCGTGTCAGTTCCACTTTCAGAGAATATCGCCATCAAATAGTAGCCGGCCCCACCCTTATTAGTCCATTTCTTTATCGTGATCAATCCAAGAGGATTAGTAACGGCAATGCGTTGAGAAAACTCATCCCTTCCATCATCTAACAATAAAATATTCCAACGCAAGAAGGGAAATTCTGCCAAAAACTAGTTTTATAGAATTTTAAGAGTAATCATCAAAATCAACTATAACCCGCTATACGAATCTTGCCAGAATATCTTCAGATTCACACAGACGCGTCTGCCCTCACCCTTCGTTAGCCGCGATCGGCGTCGGCGCTCGCCCCGCAAAGATCGCAGTTACTCAGTATATACATACATCTTAGCGTACAACACATAATACAGTATTATTAATCTGTGCCTCTTACTAATTCTCATTCAGATTAGTAATTCATTTGATATTCAAGACCAATACGTGCAGAGCGATTCGCGGTTCCGAAGTACATTCGTTTTATATGATTATAATTATGATTATAAAATCGTGCCTTTTACTAAGTCTTATTTAACTGCGCAATTTAATATTCAAGACCAATATGTGTTAAAAATAAAAAAAGGTGTGTGTGCGATTCACACATGATAGAAGTGAAACTTCAGTAAATCGACAAAAGAATGAATAAAATAGTATGTATATTTCTGTCTCATTCTTTGCCGGCTTCATTCTACACATTTTTGTATTTGTATCTCTTACCTGTCATTTTTCCGTTGCATCAGGTTTGAAATCACAACGATTCTAAAGAAGTTTCACTTCAAAAAATATATATTGTACCGGTATAGCTGTAAGCAGCGCAGCTATCTTGGGTCCGAATAAGCTAGGTCAAGCGACTGATACAATCGTATTAATAAAATATAAATAATTAATTTTATTTAGAATCTTTATTAATAATTAATCTACAAAAATACTGTTTCTCTTGATAAATTTTGTCTATATTTTACGACACAATTAAACAACACTCATATACCTCAACAGAAAATAATGAGAATGTAATGTATAAATAAATACATATAATCATGAAATGAATTAATACATTATCTCATAAACGTGTAACATGTCTACATCCTACACGTGTAAAACTCATACCCATAAAAACATCGGCCTAATGAGGGTTTTTTCCAGTTATTTGTTCATCTTAATTATGATATATTATTAATAACGTCAGGACAAAATCATTATTTGCTTATAGTATGCCGAGAATATACACATACTAAGCTCCTATAATCTTTTCTCTATAATATAAAAGGAATGTATGGGTTGAATTCTTGAGCTACTGCGGGTCAGCCTACAAATTATAACTAATACTAGTTATTGAAGGAATGTAATTACTTGAATGCCACTTTCTAAATACATAGGTTAGTAATATTAATTAGATTTGCTTGCATGTAATAGCACATAAACTTATTAGCTGCAAGTTTAATCTAAAACTTCTCTTCTCGGAAATTTCCGAAGGTTTACTAAAGTTAAATTGTTTAACCTCAAAATCTTCAAATTAAAACTCCAATACAATTGCCGTACTGTCCGTGGTTGAGTAACAGCAGGCAGATGTCGTCATTCAAAATTCATTAATCCACAAGATTAAAATCTTTTAAGCATATCTGCATGATAATCTTGTTCAAATAATGATAGTTTTAATAAAGATCTTGAATTGTATACAAACTTTTGAATATATGGCTTAAATTATGGAATTTAAATTTCATATGTATGAAGCAGCAATTTTATTCTATTGTGTCTTAAATTGAACTTTTATGTACTGTAAGACACAGTCTCCTGAAACACAGCGAAAGCTATATTAGGAGTCTGGGATTCATGTTGTATGTGATATATAAATTGTTCAAACAGTGAAAATCAAGTGGACTATTTCAGACAAAAATTAAAAAAAAAACTAAAAAATTTTGAACGCGCTGCTTTCAAACGTCCGTCAATCCAGGTAAATTCGTTATCAATTTTTCAAGCTCTTCGGCATGTATCCGATATTGGGCGTAACCACGTTACACCAGCCGTACTACACACAAATATGTTGATATCTTTGTGTCATAGAGTGCTGTCATAGAGCCCCGGTATTGGTAATGCGGAACTGTCAGTTTATATTAGGTACTCCCTGTATCATATTTCGAGCATATACAAGTTAGAAGCTTGTGTTGATCATAATATTATTTAGGGAATGCCGTTTGATTTACGTCGTATCATAACTGAAACAAAAGTTTGTATAACTTATAATTATATGGAGGTACGAGAAGCACAACGTTAGAACCCCCAGGGAAAACGGAAACGTGGCCGTTCGAAGCTGTCTTGGCGTCGGCCTGTTATCGCAGAGACCAAGTCATTTGGAAAATGCTGGAGCGAGAGAAACGTGCTGCCTAAAATCGAGACGCATGACGGATATATGTTCTTTGCCCCAGCTGGGGGCCATAGGATATTAACTACCTAAGTAAGAAGAAGCGCATTTTCGAAATGTTTTAGATATCTCATCCCTCTTATCTTTTCATAATACATATTAATAGATAATAAGTGTTGTACCCATTCTAACATGAAAAAAATATTGCAGATCTTAATAACCTCATTGTTTGTTCATCGAGTACCTACCTATACATTCTACAGCTTTATAAATACAATAAAAAAAACCTAATATTCAATTACTTCATTTATTACTTACATTAACCGAAATCACTATAGAATACAATCTATTAAAGCTTATCAGGTTCTCTCCACAAGCAGATGGGATTGATAAAGAGATATAAAATTAAAAGCATTGATATAAATTTTCACTTGTTAAGAATTCCAATTTGCCTTAGATGTCGAGAGTCGAGAGCGTCGCTTGTAATAAATAGGTTAACGCGCTATGTGTCTAACACTGAAAGGGTTTATTTTATTATCCAATTATTATGGAAAGTTTCATAAAGAAGTTGTATAAAGAATATTTCAGTGTGAATTGATACTGACGACGTGTGCACTAAAAGTTTAAGTAAAGTTACGTAGTTGTTAGTTTCGGAAAAATGTGCTATGCTCGCCGAAAGATAGATTTCTTTTAAATGCAGGATTATGCTTATATTCTCAATGCAAGGTTAGAACTAATGAAAATGTTCCGTGGGCACGTAATGATGGCGCTAAGTAGCCCGTTTAGTCTGCTAACCTCAATCCCATTCAGAATGAATGAGATTTTTTCTCACTTCCACTCCAAAATCGTGAAATTTTTTTCCTATTTCAAATATTTTTGTAATTTAAAATAAGTGAAATCTCACTTCCATTACTGAATAAGAGAGTTAATAATTGTGGAGATTGAAAGTATATTTGAAATACCTTTTATCTCTAGACAATGCTGACGTGTATATTTGATGAATGATACCAGACGTTCAGAAGCTTTATTCGTGTAAATAAAATTCTGTGAAATTTGCAGTGAAAAACGTTCTTCTCCTCTATCACGGTGAACATTCAATCAATTGCGTTCTACCAATGACGCAATTGATTGAATATTCACGGTTATTATTTTGTTTCAATAATAATATTATACTTTATGAATCAAATTAATGAATGATACAAAATCGATTTAATTAGCATACATACGCAAACTTTTTTGTGTTTATTTCCGCGTCATTTCATCGCTGAACTATAATCAACAGGTTAGAAAGACTGAATGGCTCGCGAAATGGCGACACTCCAAGCCTCTTCACTACGAAGCTTAGAGGTGCCTCAGCGAATCTAGAGTTAGTTAACTAGTTTGTCCTCTCCCCGTGCTATTTTATTCACCCTATCGCGTTTCACATACTGACCTATTTAAAATATATTCCCGTGAAGTGCAATGTCATTCATGTTCATTTTATTAGTCATCATCTATGCAGTGGGTGTGTTTTTAACAAATATCTTAAGGTTAGCTATGATATTATAGTCTAACTTAAAACATAACCGGTATGCAAAATACATTCGATGATGTGAATGATGCATTTGAAAATGTCACGTCAATTGGATATTTCCATGAGCTTTCATTAAAAAATCGAATGATTTTTAGTTAAGTCCGTTATCTTTGTTAATTTAATCACGATATCTGAATATTTTTTGTGTGGAAATTTGCATTCACGTGGGGCAAAGAGTACAGAATTAACCAGGAAAAAAATAGCTTGATAGATCATCCTATTCATAGAAACATGTTAAACCCAAGCATTCAGAGGAATCGGTCGATATGTTAGGAAAGTAACTACAGTGAATTTTCTTTCATGTCTTGAATTTTTAACGTAATTTCTTGTCTAGTCGTCCGACACCTTACGTAACGAATAGCGATATCGAACTATGTTAAGTTAGAAAGCGTCGAATTTAAAGATTTATATGGGCTTTTTACCAAATATGTACGTAAATTAGATGACCGTTCAACATGACTGCTTTACAATTTTGTGTTCTCGCCCATATTTGAAGAATTAATAAGAGATATATACGCGTTATCTATTCAAAAATACAATATTATTGAAATAAAACTATGACTCCAATAACGTTATTTATTCTAACAATACTCTAATTCCTCGGATCTGCTTCACTGATAGTAATATTATTCAAAACTGTTAGATATGTAAATCTTAAGATTAATACGATGATACAGAGTTTTATTTATAATTGGGCAAATATAAAGTCTTTATTTCACTACTTTGTTTATTTTTTAACGTCGTTTATTGTGTTTTATTTATTTTCATGACAGACGTCTGCCAAGCCTCAGGCAGAGCAATTTAACGATCAGAATTATCACGAAAACATTATCCCGCTAATATCAAAAACAGATAATATTGTAACGTTTGTTACGAAAACCCGCGGTTGAAACCGCGTAAGTCCGTATCCCGTAGGAATATCGGTATAAAAAGTGCCTATGTGTTATTTCAGTTGTCCAGCTATCCACGAAGCAAATTTCATTGCAATCGGTTCATTAGTTTTTGCGTGAAAGAGTAACAGACGCACACATATGCATCCATCCTCACAAACTTTCGCATTTATAGTATTATTATTCACCAATAGATGTCAGGAAAAAAAAAACACGAATAAAACACGAATATGACATTTTCTAAAAAAGATTCCTAGCTAGATCGATTTATCGCCCCCGAAACCCCCTATATACTAAATTTCATGAAAATCGTTGGAGACGATTCCGAGATTCCAATTATATATATATATATATATATATATATATATATATATATATATATATATATATATACAAGAATTTTCGTTTAAAGATATAAGATATTATTACTACCTATGTATAAACCTACCCAAATACACCCTTATAATCTTTTTTGTGAATTACTATCGATCCTAAGAACATTATAATTCAATATGAGTTTTATTCAGATTCAAATAGTAAATAATATGATTAAAACTGAAGTTATACCTTGTAAAAATGCCAACTGTACGAAAACTTCGCGAGGGAAAGAGCGCGTTTAAGCAATATCCATTTACTTCACTTTTACAATAATTGTGCCAGTTTTCTAGTTATTTTATTATAAAAATATGAAAAATTGTAAACAGGACCATATTATACCTTTAGGTATAATTAAAATATACACAAATATATTATACTCGCATAGGTACTTTTAACAGGCCTTTCCATATAACAATCATAATTCTATCATATTATAACTAAGGTATATTGAATTTTGCGGTTAACGAGTATGCCTACATCATAAATTGCACATTTATGAACAATATGTTTAATAATTTTCTCATTATTTCGCTAAACACGATTTAATAGTATGCACGTCACAAACACATACGGATTCTGGCATAATAGAAGAGAGGACAATTAACAAATGACAAAGCATATATAATTCATAAAGAGCGGCGGAATGAGCTGCGACAATACCACAAAACGAATTACTTCCGAATTTACACGAAACGGGACACATTTGACTTCAATGCTGGTATTGTTTACAGTATAACGATAATTTTAATCATCTCGTATTTGTATCGAATAGAAGGCACTTCCCAGGTAACCTAGTGTTAAGAGCGATTTTGTTAATAAATGTTACAGGCAATACTACGATAACGGAAGCTTCTTATTTCTTAAACGTGTAGTTAAAGGTATTTTGCGGTTGGAATTTCAATATTATAATACTTATTTGAATACGTACTTGAATTTAATATCAAAATCTAGGCTAAGTATTTAAGTTGAAAACACGACTAACTAAACTGAGAATAATAATACCATACATGATATTAATAGCTCACTATCTTGTTGCATCATTTTGTCAGAACTCATTTCAGTTTTAATACCATTTCCTCGGGTGCAATTTTAATAAATTCATAAGAATATTGGTATGAAAGTATTTATTCAAACAATATGTTATTGAAGATCACGACCGTATAGTCTGTCTAAGATTATTAGGTTATATTTTCTACATTTTGTACTCGTGCAGGATGAAATGCAACATTCGTCTAGGTATATATAGTTCTATTAAACATTACATTATATGTATTTAATCAAACAATTGATTAGCTTATTTTATTTACATAGCTTAGTAATAGTTAATTGAACAAATAATTGTTCAATTAACGAAGTTAAACAAAATTAGTTATACAAGCATGAAATCTGTAGCAGAAAATAATTACTGTCGGATACAGAACCTTCCGCACAAGCATTATGCACTACCGTTATCACGACTAAAGTCGAGTGTTTTTCATAATTTTCAAACATTTTTCAATATTGAATACAAACAAAAAATATAACTAACCCTTATAGAGTAGGTACCAGTAATGACCTCTTCTTAGCGCTGTTAAAACAAATCATTCGTTAATTAGGATTATTATATTATTGTCTGTAATATATGCGAGTTGTATAATCATCATGATTGAATATTTGTCAATAATAATATTTGAACTGTATAAATTGTAAAAAATCAATTATTTATTTAAGAAACAAATAACGAAATAAAAAAGAACAAATACATATATAATATGTACGCATAAGTCGATACTAAAGTTAATTGTACATGTCTTATATTGTAAAAATTAAAATTTTGAAGCCGGACCAATCAATTTGCCGTTATACCATTTTTGTGTAAAAATAATTCGAGATGAAAATAAAATATTGCGGAGACATGATAAAATTGCATTTATTATTTTTATTTAAGTAACTACTACTACTACTAGTCTAACTTATTCTGAGAACCTGTTATATTTCTGAGAAACTGTTTTAGAACGAATATCTTCAATTGCATGCTACTTTTCCTTTAAATGTATCGTGAAACATGTCCCATTTAACTAAAGGGATAATGTCAGTAGTTTTTCGTTTCAACATATATTATAATATATTTACTAGTATACTATTATGTTATCTGTGGTACTGATTTGTTTCATTTTTTTATAATTTGTATTTGCTTAATGCTCAAATACTTTTATTGAAAATTCAATTCGATTTGTGGCGGCATACAAGTGACAAAGGCCAATGAAAACTGTAGAATTGAACCAACGTTGGAACGTGACCTGACCTCCATTTTTCAAATACAACCACCCTTGTGTTCGTGTCAGGAATAATAATTCAACGTAATTACGGCATGCAAATAAAAATATATTTATCTTAAACGCTTTGTATTTGGAGCCGGGAAGATCGTGTAAAGTGCTTACATTATCCTTGTTACTTAAAAGCTGCGAATGTATCCGTAAAGTTAATAATTCACTACGGTGACATAATCTGTAGGGCTTTTCAAAAAGCGCGGCTTTTGGAGATTTCGGCGGCTTTTGATGGCCATGTCGTCTTAGCGTCATCTGGTAATAATATATTTGATTATTCAGTCAAATATATTAAACTACTATGCCAAGTTACACGAATTAACATTGTGTACAAATGACATAATTTTATGACCAAAATAAATGTTAGAACGACCGCTTTGCGTCCATTTCTTAGTAGACGTGGTGAGATCCGATCGATTGCCCGTGTAAAGTTTACCTTTATAGCATCGGTTGTTTGTGGACTATTTCTATGGACCTTAAGTGACCTGCGACATCCAGAAACCCTACAAGGAAATGTTTCACAGTAATTTTCGCTAAGTTGAAGTTCATGAAAGCCGAAGTTCTTACGCACAGCATAGAGTCGACTGCCTTAGGTTCTGCCATTTAGTTCCACGGACTTCTTACATTTTTTTATGGTTTAAGTGTTGGCTGATTAATGCAAAATTTAATAAAAAGTTGAAATGTATCAATGTAGTATTAGAAAAAAAAATTCACATGTAACTTGACATGGTAGTTAAACAAAAGTGAATAAAAAAAATTATATTTTTTCTAGATATCGCTAAGACGAAGAAGACAGGGCAGAAAAATCAAATTTTCAGAACCCCTTATTCCCAAAGGTTCGATTCCCGGTGGGGACACACAATAAAAAAAAAATGTCTCGGTCTGGCAGGACACAGAAGGCTGATCACCTACTTGTCCATAAAAAAATATCGATCAGTGAAACAGATGTGTATCATCTGCCCCATACCCCATTAGGGGACATGGGACTTCACTTTATACCCAAAGGATTCTTTGGCAACTATTATTTACTTAGCACGGCAGTTTTTATCTTTTTCGGCACCCACATAAACACATAATATATATACACACACAAATGCGCACAGGCACGAAATATAATAAGTGCCTTAGTATATTAGAAGGAAGGAAGAAGATTAGTAAATTAAAACAGTTAATTTGTATGAGGCATCGCTAATAGACTCGTACTTACTCATTTATTAATGCCCATATGAAAAAGTGACCTGAATTACCCACACTAATAAATTGGACAAAAACGTTATGGCACAGTATAAAGACAAGCATAGTTATGCGCTCCGTTATAATATAAAGTAAATACTTTGACGTATATTCTAAATCAAATTCTAACTGAACTTTTGTGTCGAAGGAAAATATCTAAGCGTAACATTATTTCACATTGTGGTTTTGAAACTAAGCAAGAGTCTTTGAGATTCAACCCCAGTGTGCATAGTTCTACACGTTCTTTGAAGCACGTATTTAATAATAATATAAATAAACATTAATAAAATGTGAAATTGAAACTTATAAAAATCTTATATTCAACATTAGCGCTTAAAATGTGTTTTGCTGTCGTTAAATGGAAGCTCATTAGTTATATGCCGATTTTTTATGATTACTAATTAACTTAAAATAATGAGACAGTTAGCAATATCCCACTTTCCATATTAATGGGCTTATGGATAAGTAATAATTTCTGTACAGATAAATCCTAAATAATCATATCCTACTAATATTATAAATGCGAAAGTTTGTAAGGATGTGTGTGCGTTTGTTGCTCTTTCGCGTAAAAACTACTTAACCGATTGCAATAAAATTTGGTACGTAGACAGCTGGATAGCTGGAATAACATATAAGCAACTTTTTATCCCAATATTCCTACGGGACACGAACTTATGCGGGTGAAACCGCGGGGCGCAGCCAGTACTAAATATAGCCGAAGAGTTTGTTTGTTTATTTGAAAGCGCTAATCTCTAACTCTTGGATAATATGAACGTGATCGCTCAGTGCTGAGACAAAATAATATGTAACACGGGCGGAGCCAGGCGGAACACTAGTGGATTACATAAATAATTAAATTAATAAGGTTGGACGAATCTATTTCCTTGAGGTTTCCTAATTCGATAGTTCAATGTAATTGTGTTAAAAAAAATGTTTTATTTTCAGTTTAAATTGTATTTTAAATAAAATAATCACAATAGAAAAAATATGTTTTTTGCTCATGTCATGATAAAATAACAAGCTTTAAGACAATCAATATATTTGCTATTGAAACCCTAGACCTACCAATTTGGAGGCCATTTAATTAGCTAGTCTACTAGCTTAAGCATGCGTTAATTATATTGTAATATGTGTTTATGAACTTCAAGCATATCTTAATATTACTGTCTAGAAACACGAGCTTAATCTATAAGAATATTTTACCCATATAACCGGCAGGTCAAAGTTGTTAATATAAAATAGTTACCTTATGCATGTACCTCTACTAATGTATATTTTTTTATTATAACGTATAGCATTTAAGGATTATTTGCTCTCTTGTAAAATGCCCAACCGCGTAACATGAAGTATGAACAATATACGCTATTTTTCTCTTTCCATGTGGTGTGTGCGTCATAAAACAAATGACTCTGTCCAGTAATTTGAATGATTATATTTTATAGCGACAAGTTTTAAATACCAATTCTAATTCTGGTTACATATTGTCGTTCTATTTTATCGAACGATAACGTGCCAATACTTATCATGAAATCTAAAGATACTTTGACCTAGTTTCAAGTCTAATATGCTTAAATGATACAAATAAAGCTAGGTCAAACGACGCTCTTGTACGTTTCCTTTGTCAAAATTCTTGTAATAATTTCTTGATTAATATTTTACATCCCTAACCTAATCACTTTTTATTAATAAATTATGTTTACATTAAAAGTAATATTATTTGGTAGCTAAGCTACCTTAAAACAAGATATTAAAATATCGCTATAGGTAATTGTTTGTAATATCTAGATATTGAAAACTTTTTAACTGATTTAAAACGCGATTTATTCATTATATCACTTGCGTTTAAATCCGTTCCAACTTTTTAATTGATAGATGTAATACTTGCATAAAATCAAACGCAATGTTTCTTAGATCGTTCATACTTTTCCTTCTTCTTTCGTCATTTGCACAACAAATTATTGCATATGGTATCTTAATTTGTTAATAATTTATAGGATTTTGACTCTGCACGCTTCATGTGTTATTCTCAGGGATTATTAAAAATATAGCGCCTAGCAACAATAATTCAAGAACAGATTGATATATATTATAGATAGAAAGGCCATCGGAGTTTAGTTAAACATTTTTGTTATCTGCTCCGAGAATTTTTAAAATAATATAGTTAAGTGTTTTTATTACAACACTTTAGGAACTTTAAAAGCCGCTAATTGGTTATTGTTGAGGTTTTGCGTGCTGTTTACACACCGAACGCTCCGCATCCTTGTTCCACAACCACAAACAGCCACTTGATTTCTGTAGATAATTGTTCCATCTCTTTTAATTAAATACATTTACGTTGAATATACATCCGAGACACGAATGTGTAATCGATGTATTTGTAATTTCGATTATAGATTTACGATTTATTAAACTTGTAACTATAACCTTATTGATTAAGGTTTCAGAATGTTCGCACTACTTAAAGTTCAGTTTCTAAAAGGCTTCATACCTTGGTGTTTCGTTTGCTTGTAGATTTTCGAATGAGTATTTACTTATATAATAAACTAGCTGTTCGTCGGCTTTGCTCGTGGCACATATAGCTTATGTACCAACCTAGCCTATGTTACTCAGTGCAGTTGCGGCTTTAATGGTGATTGAATGTTTAAAATCGGTCCAGTAGTTTTTGAGTTTATCCATTACAAACATTCAAACTAAATATTACTCTTTTCTTTATAACATTAGTGTAGATATAGATGTAGAAAAATTGTTAAATGAAAACATGATAAATCTCCTCCATTAAGACTAGGTCACTACCCAGAAGATGTAAGTAAAGGGTTCAATTATGCGCAAACGCTTATGTATCGGTCTTATAATCTATAGCATACTCTGAAGTATCAAATTTAAACCACGCAGTTTATTTCGTCTTGTTAAATCTGTTTCATTAACATGTATTATATATGTTTCGTGTTAAATCATATTTCTATATATGCATGTCCTTTCTTAATTACAATTAGATTATGAATAGACTAGTCGCTGAGCTCATTATGGAAATTTTACTGATGAAGCGTTGTGAGAGGACGAAGACTACAATTACGTAAATAAATTGTGTTAAATTTAGACATACATATTCTTGGGAATATTTTATCGCTCCTTCACGATAACCTACGGTACCAGATATCCTGTTAATATTAGACGATGCGAATGAAATCTTGAAATGAGATTTAGTGGTTCCTAAACCGTTTTAAAAGAATATTTTACTAACTATTTTTTTAAATCAAAACTCCTTACAATATCAGTTCCTATTTATTGAAACTCAATAGTTTGTGTGAACAAAAAATCAATAAACTAACGCATAGTCCACGAATGAAGATTTACCAGACATTTCGGCTCAAAACCAAAATCAAATTTTACTAAGCCGGCGCCGACATTCAACGTTGCTTTAACTCGCAGTAACGTCGAAGCTTTCAAGCCTATTCAGGGTTATTCAGTCTCCTAGTTATATTCGAGATTAATACTGAACTACGCTGTTAAACGGTTATCGAAGTGGAGAAAACACATTAGATTGATTGTTGCAATATGATATTTTGAATACAATAATACAATTTTTATATAATAAATCAGTAATCAGATTTTTTATGTATAATTCAATATAATTTATAAAAGATTAATTGCTCGGCAATTTGGTTGTCTTATAGACGGGTAGGTCTTATATTTGATTTTCGATTAGGTTTATCTTCATCTTATAGACTTCATTTTATTTTTATCTTTAGGGTAGGCTATCCAGACAAGTACCTGGAGGACTTAAAATATATTCACGATTATGTCATTCAATGAAGTGTCGTTGATTAAAAGACGCTTCTAAATTTGGGGTACTACTAAATAAATAGAGATATACGCATCCAATGTCGTAAAAAATGTCTCACTGCCTTTTCTGCGAAAAACCACGACGTATGAAGTTGTAGTTAACGCGAGCAAAGCCGTCGGCGAGAAACTAGAAATGTAATGAGACGTAACTCGTGCTACTGTTAAAATGGTATATTTTTTATTAAACCTCCACGCAAAAAGAGGTGTTATAAGTTTCATTTTGATGTCAGTTTGTGTGTGTCTTCGTGGTCATTAGCCTCAAAATGTGAATATAACTGTTTATTTACAACTCTCTTCAAATCTAATGAAAAGGCTTTACTAGTAGAAGACTATATATACACTATGCCATATTTTAAATTAAATGTATTCGTAAGAACCGAACTGGAACTGGACTGAATTATGAATGAATGAATAATACATATAATATATAGGCGAACAAAAAACTTGAGCCAATTAGCAAAAGACGGCCTTATCGGGATATAATTGATGTGGTATGATATGTCTATCAGATATACTACTTCGTAAGATTAAATAAGTTTGTTTGTTTAGTTCATATTGGGTACGTTAAAATTACTAGAAAAACTTGCAAAACTTCTACCAAATTATTTGTACCGATCGAAAAGAAAATTTATTTAGCTATTTCTTTACTTTTAATTCTTAGTTTTATAGCATTGAAAATTCAAAATTTCTTATTTTTTTACTGTTTTTCGTATTGCCTTAAAAGCATATGAGCGTGTGAAATTGTCACGAGTCGCATTGATTATATCGATGTTTTTATAGACCTATGGGTCTATATAAAAACGTAAGCCTTATAAAAGGCTTTTTATATCCAAAAAGTTTATCCATCGAATAATCTGAGTGCTCGTAATGAAAAATTTTCGCGTTAAAATTTTACTATATATACGATTGTAGAGTTTATTTGGACTGACATCTCAGATGAGCGTATTCCTTAATTGCTTCGCTGCCCTGATAACAAATATGTATTAAGTTTCATCAAACTTCTTGATGATTTAAACATTCATGAAGGAAAATTTAATTTATTGGTTCATTTTTCTTACTTAATTGGTAATAGGCATTTATTTCGTTTACATTATTGATTAAACCGTAGTAAGTTATTAAGAAATGTTGATTATTGCTAGTCGACCGCCCCCGGTTCACCCGAGACCCGTGATAATTAATTTTACCCTATTTGCCCTCCTAAAGACGACATTGCTAAAAAAATGTCGCCCTTACTATTTTTATATAGTTCTATTCAGTCAAGACAACCGATTTGTTAATAGCCATAGAGTATTTAATATTTATAGTTCTATATGACAGTGTGGGGTTCAACGCAGCATCTACAACTAAATAATGTAACATTTTTGAAACAGATAAAGAAATTTTATTTCTTTATTCTTATTTATAGATATACTGTTTAAATGAAACACGGTTGATATAATCTTAGGTGTTAAGCTTCGTATTCATTACGATTAAATTCCTCAACTTGCAGTTCCGATTTGTGGCTATATTCGTAGTAATATCCGATCGTATATAGGTTGAAATTCAGCTAAGCGTAAGGTAATCGACACGAATTTGAGACGCATAGATAAACATAGCTTTGATTGAAGATGTTCAATAAAGTTAATAATAGAACATGTAGTTTAAGAATGAACATTTTATCTATCTATATCCGATATATTTACGAGATTTATCAAAATCTTAAAAAACATTTACCGGTTTATCATATACCAATGATCTTATATGAGTCACAATGGAAAATATAAAAATAATATAAGTGTATAAAAAAATATAAAAATAACCTTCCAATATTGAATATTTGAAGTAGGACATATTTAGTACACTTATCTCTTAGTTAGATATATATGTACTAAACTTTGACTTAGAAATAGTTTCAACGGCAATTAATAAAACAAGAATAAAACAATGAAAATGAGATTTATTAGAAATTTCACGCAGCAAAGCGCCGTTATAGTGCCTACATAATAGCTATCTAGAGAAAGCTCACAATAAATAAATGACATTGTCTGATCGCTTGGTTCTGCAATTCTCTTGCTCTGTTTGCATTATCACTGATAAGCTTCTAAATCCAATTCCGAACTATTGAACGGAACATAAAATTAATGATGCATTTTCCATACAAGACTATTTATACACTAAGGTATCGACTTATAATAGAAATGCGATTATTTACCCTAACATCACACGATGCATCTACATTACTAAAGAAATGCTTCATACAAATGAATTGCACACATATTAGGATAAAATTTAGTCCCATACAACAGAAGCCGGAGGAAAATATTAATCAATCATCTCAAATAATACTACTAACTAGTAAATTACTAGCAAATATCTACATTTAGTTCAAAGCTAAGAGATGTGATCTAAAAATTTTTAGACATCTAACTAAAGTAAACAATAGTATCAAGCATAAAAATTTATGGAGCTAAAAACAAAACATATTGTATTTCCTAAAATACGTTTTTTTTTTAAGAATAATTAATTATATCAAAACAAGAAAGAATTGCTGATTTATCTAATCATGAGTTTTCAACTGAAATTGTAAAATTTAATTATTATTGTCATTTGAATATTTTTTTATTATTTAAACACCTAAACATGAATACAAAATCTTATGAAGACGTCCAAACCTTAAATTGTCGTGGTTTTTAAAGGGTGTGCTAGGAAAATGCATAGATTTTGGGATAGTACAGGGCTTCGCTACCCCTGATTAATAATTAAGGGACTACAGGATCTAAGTTCCACGTCTTGTATGGATCGACCATTATTTCATTTTCGATTCGCGTTGGTATTACAAAATAAAATATAACGCATTACAAATTCGCAACGAAGTCGTTTATTTTTAAAGAGTTAATTTGTTCATGATCTTATTAGTTTGTTTAAATATTTCCTAAAGCACAGGTTATAAATAGATGACTCTCATTTTGAAAACCACACTACAAATTTCTTAAAATGCTGCGCAATTAAATGATTTCAGTTTATTATTTTACGCGTAAATGGTACACGATGTTACCAGAAGTAAAATTATGATTATGTTTTGAACGCTATTTTTACTGTAAATGCTCATAAAGAAAATTTAGAATAGTTGTACTTATGTTTAAAGTCGTATATATGAAATATTTTGAAAGTAGTATATATTATTGTGAGATGCTATTTTCAAGAAATAAAATCCTATTTATCAGATGTCCGTTGTATGGAATTGGATTGTTAAAACATGGTTAAAACTTTCAAAGAAAAGCTCTTCAAGACAAAGAGTCATAAAACTGTCCTGCGAGGCTTCCCTTTCTCTTACTGAAACTCATAACCCCAGAAATGATTTAGACAATAGTATCATTGTTGATACTAGCAAAGTTTGTGAGTCGCAACAAGTCATTGTTGCTGTTGATTCTTTTCTTGTTGAATATGAAATAACTTACAATGTGTTGTTGTTTATTTAGTATTATTTATTTAGGTACGTAAATATTTCTGACATGGTCACTTTTCTTGTTGAAAGGCATAGCAAACTTTAATTTATTATTTGTTAAAATTACTGTATTTTATATTAAATTATTGATAATCGCCTCGATTGAATTTATTTTTGAATTATCTTAATTGAATGGCAAGTATTTAATATAAATAATAAAATTCAAATAAGGTACAGTATAATCTTCAAAAAACTCGTAGAATAAAATAAAAACAATTATAAACATGACCTATAACAGTGAAAGTTGGCATTGAAATTCCTCATTGTTATCCGCATACATTCTGTAAACATGCGGCAAGGTGCTGCTAACTAAGTAAAATAACGTACTTTTAATCGAAATCAAGACTTAACATACCGTAGGCTTAAATTTATTTAACATCGCCTCCCCCTCCTTTTACTTACGCCTTTGTCGAAGAAAGTAAAAGTAGCCCAAACTGGGTGATCCTCCGAGCGATCTCACCTTCTTAACGTTCAGCTGAGCAGTGACGAGACCCTTATAATTATTCTTAAATCTAAAACTTACTTTTGCATTTTTCTGCGGACGAAAACTTATCACCGATGTGCAATATAATATTCGCGGCAGAGTTCGGAACGCGCGTCGCTTACGTACGAGCGAGCTGGCGTCGAACGTGCGACTAGCCACTTCGACTAAACGCTTCACACTACTTATCGACCCCGCGCGCGCCGCACCATCAACCCTCGCTGAACACCGCGCCGCGCCCGCCCATCGCGCACATTGCCAAAATATAAGGAACCACTAAACAATTCATCTGTCATTATTCTCGCTGTCTCCTCGATCGATGACCATGTGCCACTGATTCACTTACGATGCCACCTGAGTGTATCGCTGGTATTCATATAAATCCCGCAACGCGCCAACTTCTACGATCGATTTGTTTAAACCAGAATAAGACCTCTGAGCCCGCTGACGTAAATACAATTAAGGAAATAAAATTACAATAACGATAGCATGACACTAAAGACAGAACTGGAAATGAGATTCATAAAGCGCGAGCAAAAGTGTAAGGTCGATTTAGTTCCAAGCTTTTGCTCTGCTTTTTACTAATATCTGTAATTATATTTTACAATAAGGAGTAGATTTAATTTTCCGTACTATGAATATATACTAATATTAGAAGTTTTCTATATTTGAAGAAATACAAGTTTCTTTAATTTATTTTTATACTTACGCATTCTAATTGTTTTTACTTAACTTAGCAACATATATAAAAAGTATAATGTGGATACAGTTGAGAACCTTGTACTCAGAATCTCTGTAGATTCAGAGCAAACAGTTGAATGTGAATCAAATATAGCTTAGTATAGTATTTGGTTAAACAGTTACGCTTAGATTAAGTTTATTTTGGTACTGACAAAAATACGCTTCGTACTGCACTGACTTAGTTTATAGTTTGTAAACTAATTGAACTAATTGGTTATTTGCAGACGATAGGAGGTTCAATAATAACAAAATAAATGTTTGCGAAAATTAAAATTGCGATGTATAATTAATTATAAATATGTAATTGCGATCTATAATTATATACAATAATTGCATCTATGATATTTTTACCATACGTATTGGATTAAAATGTTTTATCGGGTTTATATTTGGCAACGAAATTATTTTCTCCAACATAAAAGGATCGTTTAAAACCGTGTAAAGTGCAATCAACAGCTTCGAGTAAAACGATTAACGCACGTAATTAAGCCTCACTGTTACAGAGCATAACTGCGAAAGATCACACCAATAAACCTATTTTCATTTCATTCATTTAGTATTTGCTCTCAGGGCTTGTTTGAGAGTTTTGCCGTTGGCAAAATAATAGGCGTTTTCATGAAACGTGGGAGATTTTTCTACGATCCATTTTGACCATTTTTCTTGCGATCGCTATGCAATTACCTCCCGAAATTTTGCCTTTTATTTACCTTTTTATATATATTGCATAGGTAGACAAACACTGACGCCAAAAATATCGAACCTGACATATCATTGCCCTCGGCCGTTTGTTAGTATCTGGTGATGTAACAGGTCTAATCATCTTCTTTATAATTTCCTACGAGTAATTCTCAGTTCACATATGACTTATTTGCATGCACGTATCTGGAATCCGTTGTTCACCTGTTTAACATTAAAAATATAGTATGAATCGACTTTAGTAAGCAACAATTGGTATAAGAACAACATGAGAGACAATTTGTGAACAGAATATATTTGCTCAGAACGTGTTTAGACTCCTAGTAACATCGACGTGGAAAAATCTCCACGACATACAAGAGAGCAAACCAGGAACCACTAGACTACGAGGGCGGTCAATATGATGTGGATAATTTCATAATTAATCACCTTCGAAGCGCGCCTCGGCCACAACCTAAATTTTCGATCCAGCTCAATTTTGCGGCTATTTGGTGATATTTATAGTATCTTATCTACTTAAATCGATTTCTGGTTGTTGAGCTCGCAAATAAATATCAATTCAAAAACTATATAAAGTAACCAATTTCAGTATAAGCGATGCTTATATTATTCTATACTAAAGAAAATTAGAGAAATACTTAATTCGATCTTACAAGGAATTATCTGATACAGCACAGTGGTGTCTTAAAGCAGGGCTAATTCAGGTGTGGATAAGTAATGCTGCTAGGTGTCGACTATAAGCTAATGTAATAAGTATATATAACTCTGTATTTTTTCCACGCTGGATTCGTACTACTGTAAGACGCCTTGGTGACTGATTCTAAATATAAAACTGGTGTTAAGTTCACCTTATCTATGTCCATGTTCGATGCCTCTGCCTTATCAAGAGAAATGGTATATCACATTATACTGGCTTACTTACTCGTACTGTTCGTAAGAATAATTGTAATTTATAGGACAACATACATATAATATAAACGTCGTTAAGACGCAATGCGTATCAGACCGACAGGTATCCTACACACGAATCGTCCTCTAAACGTACATTTTTGTAAAATCTCAGTTTGAATCACCGCGTCAGCAGCACCAGATGTTTTTGAGGGTTTAGGTGATTTTATTTATTCAGATCAAGAGTATTTTCCATAGTTGAATTATGTAAGAAGTAAAAAGTGACGTGCTCACTGTCTCCAATCATACATCGCTCATAATTAATAACTTTTTCGTTCATGAAGAATATATTGCTTATACCTGCACGTGAAATAATATAGCCGCTATATTTTTAAGCAATTGTTAGTAAATGAAACAATGATATTGAAAACGGTACTATGAAACATTACCCCTATACAATACGACTATCGCAAAAACACAACACGTCTCCTAGGCACGCTGCAACACAGCCTCGTATCCGGACCTGTATAAAAGTGTACGTGTTCGTTTTGCTCTGTTCTTACGAAGCGACGTCGTGTGCAAGGAGGTTAATATCCATTTGAAAATACATATTACGTTTCAATACGTTAACATTTAATCCGTTTCAATATCAAAATTAATAATTACATAATATCATATTATATATTCAATGTACCAAGCAATCCAAGTGTAATACAAAACAATATACGTATCAACAAACTATAACGGTAGATAATCCATTGCCATTTATTATAACATTCATTCTAATAACTTTCTTTAAAAATATGGAATTACATTTGTAAATGGTTAAATACTTTTTCATATAACCTAAATTAACCAATGCCTAAAAGAAACAATGTTTAAAAAATAAGTGTACATAGTAAATAATATTAATACTGTTAATTATTATCGACAAACCGTCTCGTAGCTAAATCTATTACAGGGCTGTAATACTAATATTAATTCAGCTCATAGCTATTGTGTGTAAATAATGCCAACGTCGCATCTACGCCGTAGCTCAACGTAGTATTTCTAGCTACGAGCTTCTACGGCGCTTTATATTTCTTGCCGCAATTAACGCAATCACGGTTACGTATCTACGAAGTCCATTTTATTAAAAATGTGGTTACATATTTCATTTTTTAAATAGTAGATGCACCGCCTAGGCATTTTCATAAAGATAATTAGTAAATGAATACAATGTAGAGAAGTACATTGTACACTATATGTATATTACGATTCTATCCAGGTTCATAAGTGACTATACTGTGTTGTTTTTCGATATTTTTGTATAGAATTTGATTTCCGAACCAATGACTCTATTTAACTATTGGAAATTATGAATAAAAATAATTTTGAGTGTTATTTTATTAGTTTTATTAAATTAAAAAACGCGTACTTGTACCCAAATAGGTAGCGGAGTAAATTATGATGAAGATAATAAATGTTAAATGATATATAAATACATATATAATAATATATACTTACATACACATTAGTGCATTTAGGTTACATTACGGGTTGCGTTTCTTAGAGAATGCAATTTAATTGATGGGATGAATAAGGGGGATCAGTAGCAGTTCAAATTTAAATTTAAGGGCGGCGGTCGAGAAACGTAAGGTCTGCAAATGAACTTACGCCTCTACAAATGTTCATGGGCGCTGGTTGCGCTTACCATCACGTGCTTCAATGCCGACGATTACATAAATAAAATTTTTATGAAATACAGCCCATCGAAATTTTTATGATTTTCATTTGTCTCCTGCCGAATTAAGATAAATTTAAGACTTATACTCAGGCTGAGTCGGGGCGTTTGTATATTTCAAACATACCATGATCATCTAATTTCCACTTATATTACCAGACATATGTATTTTTCTAAAATAGTTCATTCGCATTTGTATATGGAATATTAAAAGCCTCACCCAGATTCCCTTTGACGCAAGTAAGATCAAACTAAAAGAATGCAAAGTAAAGTGAGTTTAGGAAGTAGGAACTATGCTATGAACATACGAAACACACTCGGAAGAATTCTACAACGATAAACTAAGGACGACGAACCGCATATTTCTGGCTTAAAGGTATGTTCTTTTAAAAGACGACGCTTCGAATTTACTTCAAGTGTAAAATGTGCAAAAGCTAAAACACGCTTTTGCAAATTTTACACTATTATGTCCTGTCTTGACTGTGGAAGACTCCATAGAGATGCGAACGGAATAGATTTATTAAAAAAAAAAAAAAAACTCTTGAATCTTACAATTTTAATTCAAGTTTTAATCTCAAGTATGGGAATATCAAGATAGCAATAAAATAGTACTACAATAATCTTTTAAATTACATCCTATCAATGTTATAAATGCGAAAGTTTGTAAGGATGTGTATGTGTGTGTGTTTGTTGCTCTTTCACGCAAAAATTACTGAATCGTTTGTGATGAAATTTAGTACATAGATGGCTGGACAAGTGGAATAACATAAAGGCTACTTTTTATCCCGATATTCGATTTATACGCGTGAATCCGCGTAGCGCAGCTAGTCTTTCATAAAATTGAAATATGCAAATGAATATGCAAAGTGTTTTCAAAAAGCATAAGAAGTATAACTTTATTAACAGAGTACACATTCAACATTAAGGTTTAACTAAAAATATCACATAATGTCTATAACATCTGCGTCCACTAGCAGCCGATACTGGCGAGACAAACTAAAGAACCATGGCTCTCTCGCTCGTGGCTATCTCACATGTTCAAAGTCCGTATAATTGGTTTTAACTTTTTTCGTTATCTTATTATGTTACGCTCAAAAACCGAAAATGTTGATTGAGCAATAAAATTGCTCACAAACGCATTGGGTCACAGTAATAGATCCAGATCACGAAAGTCGTTGTAAGGCTCGAATGAAACCGGTCACAACGCGTTGTGGTAATGATGAAAAGCTATGTCGCGTCTTGAACATTTAGTTAACCACAATACGATGGCCGGGTTTTTATAATGTATTTGAAACAGTTTTGCATTCCTATAATTAGTCGATTTCTCGCTGGTTCACAGTCAACGTCAATCAAGCGTCTAACACAGGGTGTGTTAGACGCTTACGCGGTTTTATAACGATAGACCATGTAAAATCATAATACAAACTCTTGCAAGGAATCATTTTTCACGAAATATCTGTATATTTTATTTAACGTTCATATATGTATATAGCTGGATTTAGTTAAAAAAAATAATTAATGTATCTTAAAGTCGCTACTTCTAATGATATATAAAGATTATTGACGTATTCGTGACAAATTGAGACGAAAAATTCTTTAGCGCCATTATTTTCTTCATTGAAGGTGGAACTATGCATTAGAATAGAGATAGTATCGGTTTAATATCGAGACTTCCGCCCCCGATGTTAAAACTGAAAAGGCTTAAAGATAATACCACGTAATTAACATCCCTTTGTTTAGCTAACAGCTATGAGCAGCCTTGTCTATGTAATAGATTATTGGTTATGGTTATGTATGACCTCTATACATTGTGCGTGAAATTCTTTAGAGTCACGATCTGTGGTAGTCTGTGATGAGTTTAGACTAGAACAATCACTTGAACAAAAACATTTAAAATTTTAATCCAACCGCTCCTCACGCATTCTCGATTTATTGTTATTATCTGATTTTAAAAGCAACATTAGCCTAATGATGTAACAATTTTCCGTGTAAAATACGACGCTGTGTTATAAAAGTTTTAAATCAAAATGTAACACAACATACAACGAAGTATAAATGATCATTCTGTGACAATTGCTCTGTAAGCGCCGAGCATTCGCTTGATCGTTAGTTAACTATATTATTAGTATTAGATCGTTAGTTACTTATATTATAGAAGTAAATTGTTTTGGAAATTGACCTTTTACTTATATCTATATCCCTTATAGATATGCTCTTGTGTAACCCTTTCATATTGTTTTAAATAAGAATATATTTATAGTTTGTCAAGGTAAATTGCTTATTAAAAAGTTTTTGTCGTGAACCATATCATCTCTTAAACAATTTCACAATTTCATTGAAGCAGTTAAAAGTAGGTTACATATTTCTGCTTTTCGATAAACTAAGATTGTTTAGTTGTTATTTCTTCAAACCAACTGCTTATAAAATTAAATTGTATCTCTATAGAAAACTAACAATTTTGAAAAATCATTCAAATTTTTGTCTTTTTTTTAATAACCCATGTTAAATGGTGAGGTATTATACCACAGAAATATATTAAAACCTACTATTTAACAAAATATAAATTGTTGATAAGGGACGTAGAAAGATAATGCATTAATATCGCTAGCAGAAGCGCCGATCTACGAATATATCGTAATATATGCGATTGGTATCGATGCGTGGGCCCAGTGATAATTTATTGCTTATGCCTCGGAAATGTTCTACAATCGAATAATTGTACTTTCCGCTTCTAGCAACGATAGCAGATTGATTCTGACAGATGTATCCCAATTTTGATTGCAATTTATAAATAGAACGCGAGTTACATTGTTGTGTTTTTCTCCTATTTATGACTGAAATTTTCCTTTTCCAAAGATTAATTACAGATTGTTGCATAAAAACAATAATAAACAAATATCGGAATTGCATAAGCTCAAAATATTCAATTTAGTGCTTTGATACCACGATTTAGATTTCAATGGCTGCCCCATAAGGTATGTACAGATAGTCATGTTGGTAACCGTGTATACCTTAGGTTATAGAATATTAATTTCACGAGGATCGATTTTCTTCCTATAAAAAATACTGTACTGACTGTACAGTTTGCGTACAAAAAAGTGTCTTTTTATATATCACATTTATTATTTTCAATTGGAATAGAACCAGAATAACTTCTCATTAATGCTTTGATATTTTATTAATTTTTTTTATTTATACTTTCTGCTCAAAAACAAAACTACAAAAAAACTTAATCTAATTATTCATTAAAACAATCGTCGGTGTTTTCGCTATATAGCGTTTACTTCCAGACAACCAAATTTGATGTAGAAACAGATTACAGAAGTAATGATTTATTTTACTTATTGTCTTTCGTTCTACATTCCTCCCAATCGAGTGTATTAAACAATTTATCCATCTAACATCTTGCTCCGTAAGTTGTCAACCTTCACATACTTAAAACGTAATGTGTACAGACAGAAAACGCACTTGACACTTCATGAATAAAATAATGATGAAAGACATACATTCCAAAAGTAAAAAAAATAATAATTCAGAATAGTTCCACCAACCACCAATTTTGTATAGGCCCCTTCGAAGCCCTACCACGACTCATACTGGATAATTCTATAAAATAAGTACCTATTGTATTACCAAAATCAATATTTTATTCTATTGATATTGCGAGGTCACTTAGAGTATTAAGCTTTTTTATGTTTGTTGCTAAAAATTTAAAAGGATAGAAATCTGAGTGAAATGAAATAAGAATTTCTGAGAACGGATTCGAAAAGCCTTAAATTACTTTTCCGTGGAACTGTCAATTTCTCTTTGTAAAAAAATTTACTTATTATAATGTATTTGTATTTGTATACATTTATCCAGGATTTTATTTGCAAAATATATATGCAATGCCTTTAAATCCGATTATTGTGCAAAAAACAGACTGACCTGCATGCCTATAGGGAAATTTAATAGTAGTTGAACATTCGCATGCTTGCCCTGGCACGATAACTGACATCAATGCAGTCCTTAAGCTGGATTTCCTCGATTCTGTATTTTACACACTTCAGAAAACAATATTCAACGAACAGTTTCACTACATGCTATTCAATTGAAGTACATTTATTTACGTATATGCGAAAAAGCACCTACGACTTATAAAAGTAAATTTAAAGAGTAATTTGCGATTATAATATCAGCACAAGCGAGCGGTTCGATTTATTATTCTTATAACCATTGTTCTTCAGTGCATTGTAATCATCTATTATTAAATCAAATAATTATTGAACAAATGAAGTGACTGGTAAAGCATTCGTCTTTCCGTTGTGTGAAATAAATTAAAATAGAATTGTCAGCTGTAAATTACTGGAAGTGGCATTAGCCGTGTTCCAGCTATAACCCCATTGTGGGTCTACGGGAATATTTTCCCCGTTAAACCACTGCTATAGAATGGAATAAGGGGTATATGGGCAATTGGATTTTTTTTTACCCGTAGTTTATATCTGTCATTCTTGGTCACTTCCCGGTTTATGATCTGCGTAATTACTTCGCGTGATCCTTTACTTTCAGATCAATTTTAAACTTGTTAGGTTTGTTTGTTTTATAACAAAACCACATTCAAAATTTTAAAACAAGACCAAATTTAAAGGAGACCACAGGCACACACCAGCTCTTACATTAAAAGAGGCATAAAAATCGGCTCACGCATTAAAAAGGAGACAAACTGTCCAATTGGTCCAACGGATTGGGCGTGAAGAAACAGACGTAGTAGCTACCGGCATTTTTTATATTAGTAGTGCCTATCGCTTGAAAACATTTAAGGTAGTTACATTTATCGAGAACAATTTAGAATTCTCCGTCATTGATAATGGTGCTCAAGAATTAAACACCATAAATAGTTAATTAAAGTGTCTTTCTCGGGAACGTCAGAACTTCCAATTCATATTTATTACGCTATCAATAGAGATTTCAAAAGACGACCTTTATACGACGCATAATTTTCTATCAGCGGCAGCAGGTTACACTCAATAAAATATACAATGCATATGTAGATGACGCCGTGATTACTACATGCGATCGGTAACGCAAGTCCTTTGTCCAGTAACAATCTGGTGGCCGCCTATATCAAGGCTATCGTGTGACATCGACAGTTCCACGTATACGAAGAATACAGCTATTATATTGTTGGTAATCCAACTACAGGGCTTTTGTTATACGGCTCTAACGGATTTATAAAATTTCATTATTTCTAGAAAAGTTATTTAGCCATTAGATTATAATATCAGCATAGTGTTTATGTCACAGAAAAACTTAAACGGGTTTTTCTGTAACATAACAAACGGAAAACTTCCTTTACAAAGTTAGTCTATGATAAATTTTTTGAAAGAATAGAAAAAATTCGATCACGGGGCGGGATTCGAACCCGCGTTTCTTGCCTAACCGTAGCAACGCCTAGCCTCTCGGCCACCCGTGATCCCGCCACAGTAATCGAATTTCTTCTACTAAAAAAACTAAAAATTAAAGTTAGTCTAATTAGAAATAGACGTGTATAAACTCCTTTGTTACAAATAGTTCTAAATAGAGAAATCGCTTAAAAATTACATTAATTAATTGACGTTTTGTTTTTATCCGCACTGGTTTATGTTCGAATAGTGAACGTCCTAAATTGGATTTTGTTACTCGCCGGCCACTACCGCGGCGCTCTCGCTTCGCTCGCTCCACTCGTACGGCGGTTACATATCAATCTAACATGCTCGTCGCTTTGATCCTCGCTTAATTATTTTTTTTTACTAAAATATACATACATTCATAAAGACGATTTATAAAAATGATTACTATGAAGACTAATCGAAATAAAAAAGATATTTCTAAATAACAGTATAAAAGTGTTTTTCAGAAAACATGGTATATATGGTTTTTAACGCATTTTCCATACTTAGAACTGGTTGTTTGTTACAACGGCATTAGCTAACTATTTCCAGCTAGAGAAAACGCGTTGCAACGAAAACGGATTATACCGGTAATTCGTAATACGGTATTATTTGAAATACAATTATTCACATCTAAACGTAACTGAGTTATCACTCTGCCGGATATTATTGGTTCATTTAATTTGTCAATTTGTCCGTATTTAGTTAGCTTATTGCGACGTATACACGTCTGTGTCTATAAGTAAATATAATATTATCTATAATTAATAATGTAATGTACATACTAATATACCTATAGATTTATGACTTTTGTGTATATGAGTATAAATGTGCGGAGTAACACCCCCAAAGCTTTCTGAAATATACAGACCCAAGTGTGACGTGAAATGTGTTATAATTTGATTAATTATTAATTGCCAATTGGTGAGGTCACGAATTATAAAGAAAATTAAGTGTGGGGTTCATTTAATAGCGTTTAATTTGTCGTTATGTGCTGAAATGTAAAACTTGAAATAGTTAAGATTTAATCAAATAAACTTAACAGATTTGGGACAGATTCCAAGAGATATTGTCCCTTAAACTGTCTTATCTTCTCTTGAAATTTGTGCTTTCGTTGTTTTCATAGTTTAGGAAAGTTTTCGATAACTTAATTTAAATACAATAAGCTTTGTCAAAAATACTATAATACTGAGCTTATTGCATTACTTATTTCGTTGAAGTGTTAGTAACTAATGAATTAAAAAAAATAAAATATTTTATGCGTGAAAATTTAACTAAATCACATTAACTATTGATTGTTCTATGAGTAATAATATATGGTTGTGAGAACAATCTCCCGTTCATGCGTCAGCCAAAGCCGATGTTCGTGATACCCGTCAAAGGGAGACGCATGTGGCTACCAACGTGAACCTTCAGTTCACCCTACGGTAATATGTTTTATCTCTAAAGGCTAATATCAGCACAAAAAAATGAATTCAAGTTTAAGCTACTGATTATTAATTATATACATGACACTTATTAATACTAGTAGGTAGGATTGCAAATCCCAAAACGGAGCGTGGGTACGTTTCGTCCCTCAGTATTTTCGACCGGGTGAAAATGTTTTCTATTATTTGAAAAAGTGTGCTTTCTAATTTATTCCTCATAACTGTACCGATTAGAGAAGACTTTAGTCTGAAGTAAAGTTTAATCAGAATTTTGTATATAAATAAATTAAGTAAAGTTTAATCAGAAACACTAATAATAATCCATAATGCTGAAAAAGTGCACAACCTCTGAGATTTATTTGTATGCCACGAGCGTAGTTACATAGTATATAGACCGTATAGAGACCGTAGTTACACTGTGTATTCATAAGCCATAATTAATCCAAAGAATCCCTGACCCTTCGGGCTTCAATCTACAAACAGTGGTAGGGTCAGGGTTATTTATGTGTTGAAACTCGAACGCTCATCTCGCGTGTAGAAAACTTTCGTTTTGAAATATTATATATTGTATCTTGAGAACCTTACAACATTATCTGGTTTTGAAAGTCTAATTTTCAATGCTCAAAAAGTCCCCTTTATGTTACTAGATAAAATACAAGCCAATTAGTTTCCGCAATAATCTTGGAAAGAGTTCGAGGTTAGTTTCAATAAGAAATAGCGAGGTTTAACAAGTTACAAGAGGGTTTTTCGTTCATCTATAGCGGCTAGTATGAACTGATTTCATTTAAGATTATTGTGAATAAGATTCTTTTAAGTATTTTTACATATCTATATATATAAAATTCTCGTGTCACAGTTTTCGTTGCCATACTCCTCCGAAACGGCTTGACCGATTCCTCTGAAATTTGGTAAGCATATTGGGTAGGTCTGAGAATCGGCCAACATCTATTTTTTATCCCGATATTCCTACGGGATACGGACTTACGCGGGTGAAACCGCGGGGCGCAGCTAGTCTAATATATAAAATTCTCGTGTCACAGTTTTCGTTGCCATACTCCTCCGAAACGGCTTGACCGATTTTGATGAAATTTGTTGTGCTTATCCGGTATCTATGAGAATCGGCCAACATCTATTTTTCATCCCCCTAAATGATAAGAGTAAGGCAGAACAGCGTTTGCCGGGTCAGCTAGTATATATATACTATTTGATTCGTATATAATTACTTTATGGATAAGTGGATTTATTTAAGTCTTCAACAAATCTATTGGGTAGGGACGATAAGACTAATAATATACCTACATAATATACATATATTACAAAGTTACGCCATTACGTATACCTGATTATTTAGATAACGCTCGTTCAAAATTTTGTAACCTCATTTGAAATTAACCCGAAAAATAGGCCAATCAATAAATATGATTCAGAAATATCAGTCTGGGAACGAATCGTTAATTATTTTTGGTTAACGATTATCTACAAATCATTCTAGAACTATTGTAAATAAGTGAATTAGAAATAGTATTTAATATTCTAAGCCATTACTCAAGTGTGCTCTTTTAATTTAAATACCTTTAGAAGCTGATATCCTTTCAAGAACAATTCAAGAAGTAAATATTCACAGAACAAAATCAAGTGCACAAAGTGTGTTAGGTTACAATGTTGAAACTTTGAGATATTCTAGTAAAAACTAAGGAATTGAGTAGAGTTATGGAATTTTCTATTTATTTGTTACCGGAATTCAATTAACATAACAATTGTTTTGATTAATATTTAATGTCTTTACGAATTCATTATTATACCAATGAGGTCGTGATACAAATTCTGAACACTCTGAATCAACACGTTCACCATTTTCCAATTAAATAGGTGATACAAATAGATTCACACCAATTTAAATGGGAAATGTATAATTTGAAACAAATAATGCATTGACATTTTGTATTATTTATTTTCAACATTAAACATTTAATTGAGGTTTGGGAAGGACGCTAAGCGAATGAATAATCATTAGATGCATCACCACATTAAGTACCTATATCTTATAAAAAAAATATCAAAGAAAAGCGAAACGGATTTTAAGTTTGATAGTTTTGCCCTCCGCTTGCAATAGGATAATGACTGTCAAAAATTCGAAATTTTTTCTATTACAAAAACAAAGTCACCCTGAGCCCGAAGCCGGTACGAGCAGCTAGTTTATAAAAAAAAATGGTTGCCTGTAAAGTCGGTTTTACGGGCGAAGATTTTACGTGACAACGTCTTTTTCTCGGTAGAATATTTATTGATATGAATATTATTAAATTGCACAATAGGAACAAGGAATTGAATGAAAATAAGAATTGCACAAATTTTAACTATAGAAAATATTATTTGTTTACTAAAAAGACAAAGACAGAGACACAAGCACGCACCGATTCAATGCGCCTAATTCTCTAGTGCTGCGCGCACGGCGGACCGATCATAGTTCGGTGACTCATCGTAACGTTACCGGGCGTTACACTTTTTCATAAGTGCCTCCGAGCCGCAACCTAATTTAAGACGTTGTCACGTCAAAACCTAAAAAAAATATAGTGTTGTTTTTTTCGTAATTTGTATGTTAAAATATTGCAATTACTGGAAAGTGAATCGGTCCTACTTTTTTAAGTACATAAATTATTTATGTAATGTTGCTTGGTGTTCGGTTTTAATATCCAAAAAGGTTGTGCAATACATCTCAAAATAAGTCCCAATATGTAATTATTATATGTGATAGGTAATATAATGCATAATGTATATATGCTATTATAGTACTAAATTCCAAAAAGAGCTTAGCTCCTCCATAAAAGCACAGCCTTTCAAATACTGTAGCTATTCTATCAAAGAACCCACTCGGCTTATTTAAAAGCATTCTTGATGTGTATTAAAATGAACGTCAATATTCGATAAACGAAATTAAGTGCTCTGGTAGTATAAAGTAAGTAGGTGCATGGAGCTTTATACGAATGCACAATAACGATATTTAAATTTTTCCTACATAGCGAGTGCACTGAAGTCTTACTAACAGGGGAACGATGTCGCTCGCTAAACTGACTTTAACAATATTCAAATGGGGGTCTTCGTACTGACCAAACTCGCGTCTCATTTTTGGCTGTGGAGATTGGCATTAAAACAGCATTATTTTGATTATACAAAAGTTAAGTTTTTACAACAAATTTAATGGTAATTTGTACCATATGGCTATACTAATAAAGGTTTTTTTACTGTCTTCTAAGTCAAGAAACCAAAATTAAAACATACAAACGATGCATTTTGTTTTCTACGCACTATCGAATAAGAGTATATCTTGAAGCATGTAATACTTATTCTGGTTTTTTAATCGATCACTATTATGCATTCTATATATAAACTAGCTGCACGCCCCGGCTCCGCCCGGGTAGTCATTTATCGTAATTGAAATAATATAAACTATCCTATCTCTCAAGTTAGATCGAACTGCACATGGTGTGCGAATTTTATTATAATCGGTTAAGTGGTTTAGGAGTCCATTGAATAATATTGTGATACGAGATTGGAATCTCGGAATCGGCTCCAACGATTTTCATGAAATTTAGTATATTATTTATCGCCCCCGAAACCCCTTGTTTCGGGGGCGATAAATCGATCTAGCTAGGAATTTTTTTTTAGAAAATGTCATATTCGTGTTTTTTTTTTCCTGACATCTATTGGTGAATAATAATACTATTTTGCTTCGTAGATAGCTGGACAACTGAAATAACACATAGGCACTTTTTATACCGATATTCCTACGGGATACGGACTTACGCGGTTTCAACCGCGGGTCACAGCTAGTATATATTAAGATAGCACATCGTGTAGTCCTATTAAGTATATTTAGTGGAATCGCGCCATCTATGGACGTTTATAGGAACTGTAAAGGTCCCATGCAGACTATTCACTGAACTTGGTCATCAAGTTTAATATATGCAAGCAGATCATTCACCATGACATAGATGGCGCGGTTTTAAGGAATCACTATGTGCAGTTTTATCCAACTTAAAAGATAGTATACTTTATATAATTTTAATCACATAATATATATATACATATTACCTGTCACGTTATTTGACCGCGATGGACTCTTAAACTAGTCAATCAATTTAATCAATTTTGCATACCATGTGCAGTTTGATTCAATTTTAAATATAGAGAATTTCTTTAAAAAACGATCAAGTCTTTTGCAAAGAGTATAATAGTAAGATACACTGTCATGCGAGAACTTTATATATAAGATTAGCTGCTACCCATGATTCACTCGAGTGGTCAAATAAATTGCCTAATTTAAAATATTAAGCAAATTCTTCGCCGCGGTAAAAAGAAGCCCTTAAAACATAAAAGTCTTAACGTACGTACGTACACCGTACATTTGTTAATATATAAGAAGTTAATATTAGGTGTTATTTAGTTTTTATATTGTAATATTTAAATACCAAGAAAAATATCTATATTTTTTAATTATTTAAATAAATTAGTTGCCTAATAAGCAAGTAAAGTAATAAAACTTTACCTTTACATGTTGTTAGATATAAAATTAATATCACTATTATAAATTCAGCATTAAAATCTGTAACCTTTACAGATATGATACGTGATTTATTCTGTAGAACAACCAATGCGAAATTCGAGACGTAGGTACTCTTCGTGTAAATTTGCCCATCAATAAAATATTCATGAAAATCATGTCTCCTTGACCGTCGTGGTATCACTACATAGTCAATACGAGTTTTTATAAACAATGAAAAGTTCAAAATACAATCCACACACGTGCTATAAAGGTACATCAATGAAAATGCTGCATACGGAAACCTTGAATAAAATATTGACGTCGGATATGTCTTTCATATGTACATATGTTCATTATTTTTATTACGATATTTCTGACTTTTATAAACGAAATTTTATGTTTTTCCTCGAGGACATTTAGGTACTACTAACCATTATATCTGACTTATACAGTATCTTATAACGATAAGTGATAAATACGGGCATAAATAATGTATAAATAAAAGCAATAGACAAATTCGCGACAATAATGGCGCTCAATTCGTTGAACGTCTTTATTTAAAAAACCGTCTTGTCCGATCTCTCAGAAGTTCTATATAACTAAGCGCGGATCTTCGTTTAAAACAAGATTTTGCTTTTCTTGAAGGTACAATTCCTTTTTTCGGATACCAACTTAAAATACACCCCTTTCGTCACTTTTCCAAAGTTTTCGCCCTGTTCCGAATGGTATCTACTTCGATTAGAATTTATCAGAGTTTTATTCGTTTTGTTTGATTAATTTTCATCACAAAAACCTTAAATGAACATTAAAATTTGCGTACAACGCATTAAGAAACCATCAAAGTTTTCACACAATTATTTTGGTGTCGTTTAAGCGTTTTATGTAGGACCTTTACATGTAACAGTCATTTTACGGCGTATCGCGTGAGGATAAAAATGTAATCTACTAATCTGAGCGTTGTGATGTGTGAACATTAACACTAAAAGCTCGTACGACTCGAATGACTTTTGTGGGCACGTTTGTAGTTTTATAAAAGGGGCAAGTACCATTACAAACGTTGTCCGCGTCGGTCGCTATCTAAATCTGTATTAGAAAAACTTGTAAAGAGCGTAGTGAAATTAAGTTTAATCGTTGCCAAGTAGGGGTCAGTTAAAAAAGAGACTCAGTAATCAGGTCCGCGCGAGCACGCGTTACGCACTTACATAATGAAAGGGGGAAGTGAGGGCGTCAGGGGGAGACTGAGGCCCGTCATCTGCGTACACCCTGTCCGGCCGCCCCGATCGATACCTATACGTGTGGACTTTATGTAAAAAGCCTCCTGTACACCCGGAGGATGCCGACCATAAGTGTCGAGAAACGAGTCGCCCCCGGGGAGGAAGGCACGAAATATCTTCAATTTTCGAGAGAAAATTTTCCAATGCGGGGGCGAGTGCCCGCGGCGGAAGGGCTGGCTCGCTCGCCCCGGACGCCTATGTCCGAAATGTGCGCCCCTTAATTGAATTTACAGATTTGCCTTTCGGAACGCACGCCTAGCAATGTTTATTGTGGACGCCTCGTTATTGGTCTCAACTGGGAGAGCATGGTCAAAAGGATTTTTGATAATCTCACAAGAGGACAAAGAAATTTCCGCAGATATTACAATCAATGCATAATAAAATATGACAATTTTAACTCGTAACAACAATGTATCTATATATAAGGCTAAAAATACTCGTAAAACGTAGGCACATAATGTTCACTATTAATAAAAACACCTCAAATCATAATAAAATTTATTGACCAAAGTTTTAAAAGAATTACCTTCCTCGTCCTCGTCCTCCTTTATATACTTTAAAGAGGGTTACAAAAAGTATCGTATTTATTACAAGAAGATAAAGGCGCGTAATAACGACAAATGTATCGAAATGATTTATTAGCACTAATCGTTGGCCGACCGACATTGATTCTCGGCATCAACTAACTTCATAATAACTATATCATACTTTTATTGTTGTTGTCTCATGAGAATCAGTGCTTTCGGGTCTATTATAAGTAAATAAACATTTTATTAAAGGCTTGAGATGTATATTACTTTATTATATTGACAATGAAGATACAAAACTTTGTTATTTAAAGCTTACAAGACAAGATCCTTCTAGTATTATAAATGCGAAAGTTTGTAAGGATGTGTGTGTGTGTTTGCTGCCCTTTCACGCAAAAAGTACTGAACCGGCTGCAATTAAATTTGGTATGTATATAACTGGACAGCTGTTATAACATATAGGCAACTTTTTATCCCGACATTCCTACGGGATACGAACTTACGCGGGTGAAACCGCGGGGCGCAGCTAGTAGGTTATAAGCCACTTACTTCTAGAGTTGAAAATTAAAAACGGCTAAAATTTATACAAAATCGTTTACACAACGTGAAGCCCATATCTGGTTTATTCATCTTGTATTAAACAGATAAAGCGTAAACAGATAAAGATTTCGCCTATCTTCTATCTAATATATAAAATTCTCGTGTTACAGTTTTCGTTGCCAAACTCCTCCGAAACGGCTTGACCGATTCCTCTGAAATTTGGTAAGCATATTGGGTAGGTCTGAGAATCGGCCAACATCTATTTTTTATCCTGATATTCCTACGGGATACGGACTTACGCGGGTGAAACCGCGGGGCGCAGCTAGTAATATATAAAATTCTCGTGTCACAGTTTTCGTTGCCATACTCCTCCGAAACGGCTTGACCGATTTTGATGAAATTTTTTGTGCTTATCCGGTATCTATGAGAATCGGCCAACATCTATTTTTCATGCCTCTAAATGATAAGAGCAAGGCAGAACAGCGTATGCCGGGTGCAGCTAGTTTACTTTATAAAAGAATCAAAATGGATCTGTTGAATTAAGATTAAACAAATTTATGCAATTGTGTTTATGAGAAATTTAACCCCAAATCATTAGATAACGAAGTTAGTACCATCTAGTAAGTAATTAACATAACGAATCAATTAAAAACTCGTTTATATAAAAATTCAAACTAATAATTTTAAATTCTACCAAGAATAAAAGTCACTCGCTTAGGTCACTAATGACAGTAGATATCTGAAAATATCCATGACTTAGGAAATATCGACGATGTCATTATATTGTTATGAAATAGAAATATTTTTTAGATACATCCATCTATCCATACTTACAATCTTTCGCGTTTGTAATATAATTAGGATAGGTACTATTTTATTCCTATGTATGTTAATGTTTGCCAAAGACTAATTAAAGCTAAGCTTTAATATTGTTAACCGTCCTTCCCAAAAAGGAGGTTCTCAATTTAACGTTATTATTTTTTCGGAAATTTTGTCATTTACTATTTTGGAATCAGGTTAGTTTATTTGATACTAGATGGCGCTGTGTTAAATAACTAAAAACTATCAATCAAGATAAGTTTACACACGTCAGTTTGATATGAATCAACTTAGACTAGGTATTACATATGTAATTTTATATGGTCTGATAAGGTCCTACCAAAACATTGAAAATTTAAATGTATTCGTTTTTTTTTTAAATTTTGCATTTACATAAATAAACTTAAAGTTAAGCGAAACGTGACAGATTCAGAAATAATCACCACCACAGAAAAAATTGTACATGACGCAAGCGTCAATATTTGACGTTATGGACTATTCTGATGTTTATTTAGAAATTAGAAGAACTTAAAATTAAGGCTGCAAATAATGACAATCTGCTGCAAAAGATTGCAAAGCGTTGAATATAAGGGCACATTTACAGGCGCCTCGATGTTGTAGGTTGCCTTAAGTTTGTAACGAGCATGTTCCGTTCTAGCCTAAGCCTAAGAAAATTAAGAGTGAAGGTTTATACGCATTGTGCTTTAGCCCTATTTGATACAATATCTACAATCTAATATTGAATGTGATACTTATAAATAAATTTCAAATATAAACAAAAGAAAAACATTTTTACATGCAAGATATATTTTGATTTAAGTCATCAATTTTACTATGTAATCATTAAATTAAATGACGATATTACAAATTTAAATTGTATCAAATCATTATTAAATATGATAAAGATTTTAATCTGTTCATTATGAATAACGTGTTTTAATTTTTTTTTCATTTTAATCGAATACCTTAGTACTTTTCCATATGCGATATTAAAAAATAAATAATACAGCTGTTTCCAAAACGCAATAGGAGTAAGACCGCAAGCATAATACAACTGATATCATATTAAAATGCCCCACGTAAACGATAAAGCATCTACCATCCAAAAGATTGGCATTTTAAAAAAGCACTTTTCCTGTACGTTGTGAAAATCGAACGTGATTTAAAGGAAGCCTTGGTAGAAATTGAGAGTGTTCCTATTTCGAGCAACACACGGATCTCACAAAATATATTCAGCGTCGCCGTTGGTTACCTAACACTGCCCTACCTACCGATAGGGCGGGCAGCTATAGGACGCTAGCCGTGCACATGTAAAATAGCTTTCACTTTCGTTGTAGGTGAAGTATGCTCTATTTTAATATGATATTTTTATCAACGAAAAAATACATTACACATTTATAGATTATAAATAATTCTGTAGTGTGTTAAAAGTAGGTTTTGCAAGGAAAGTGTAAAACTATAAAATGTCGAATAATTATCATATTATTACAATTTTAACACATTCAGCCTGCTTTTAACATTATACGTATGTGATAATTTAATTATACCTGTGTACCTAGGCGTTTAAATTAATTTAATGATGTTGATAAATATTTAGTATAATATATATTGTATGCGGAAAGGTAATAACTATCTTTCTCTTCCTACAGAAAGAAAATTATTGGTATATGGCCATAGACTGGATCTGTGTAATATAGAATTGAACCAGAGAAGATATTTGGCTTCATAGACGCTTTGAGTAATACCTGGCGGATCACTTGATGGTACGCGATGACCACCGTCCATGAACATTTGCAGATATAGGACTTGGATTGATAACTGAAAAAAAGTATGGATTAAGAAGTTTGAGCACACGATAGGACTGCCGGCCAGCAACTCATCCTGCTCAAAACGATACCATTCATTTTGAGAGTACCATCCCTGATGCGAGTTTGTCCGATTCGTGCAGAGGTGTTCTGGAATGCCACATTAAATTTTTCTGTTAAGTTCCAATTTTTGATCAAAACGAAGGGGAATAAAAACATTGTGTTATCTTAATGGGCAAGGTTTTAGACAATTATTATTGTCTTGCACTTATATCAAACATGCTTTCCACAGAAAATTGCTACATATCAATAAATCGAAAGATTGGCAAGTTTCTATTTGAGAGTGCGTTAAAATTAAAACAAAGCATCAATCATCGAGTCATAATAATTCTAAATACAACTTTAAAAACGAAGTAGAGTAACTTCCACGCCTGCTTCCAAACTGGATTCTGGGGGCTACTTCTCTGTTATATCAGCCCGTTCAAGATACATGCCTCGCATAGGCGCACTCGTATTACCGGCCGCGTGGCCAGCGGGAGGGGGCCACCCCACCCCACCGCCTCCCACCCTCAGCCCTCCCTGCGTCATCTAGTGCGACTACTCCGCTAGGGTTAATTCAAACTACTACCCTATTTAAATATTGTAAATTTTATAATTTTTCAAAAAAATTGTTTCTACTCTACATTTTTGGAAACTGACACATGGAAACATACTTCCTTTGTAACATAAGGACGTTTACGTTTAGTTTTAATTTAGTATAAATTTTCTCTTTCCGTGACATTTTTGCATTTAATGTGTATCAAAGTCTACTAGCTATAAACATAAGTGCTTTAAGTAATAAAATAATTAAGTAATAACAATAAATAAATAATAATAATTTGTAAAATTTACGTTATGAATTTTTTACGTATCTTTCGAGCTTAATATAATAGCCAAATAGCCTAACGAGTAAATTTAAAGTTACGATTTTTTTTAAGCATTGGAATTAGAAATTTTACATACATATACTACATTAAATAGAAATGGTAAAACTACCACACTAACTTGTAATTTGTATATTAAACTTAGCAATAACTAGGGTTTTAAGTTTTTGAATACATCGAGTGTGGCAGCCCTGCGTGTCCGGTCCACAACCCTGATTCTGTAGAACGAAGAACAGAGCCGCGTGCGTGCCTCGTCCGCTGTAAACAACCTACCCTTGTACGTATGTAGGGCGGATGGACGTCCCTTGCCCCCTACCCCCAGAGAAAGGGGTGCCCCCGCTTCTTCCTTGTTCCTCCTTGTGCAAATTCCCCTGACGATGGAAATGTGCTCAGCCACATTTTATACAATTTCTACTTAGTGTATTCAAAGCCTGTCCAGTTATAACATAAAATCGGTTACTTAAATTGGCGAGCGTCTACGCCTAAACATTAAGGCGCCCTATGAATGGTTTTCTCGAGTTATTAAGGTTGTTTGTTGGGAAGAAATTCCCCGGCCGTTGACTTCTCGTTTCATTCACTCGGCGCTTGTCTATTCTCACGAGTCTTGCTATCGTTATTAGGGCACCAGGTTTCGGCACAATGTTACACTGAGTTGAAACATTTTTTCTTAAACAAATGTCTTCTTATCGAAAACGGACAATGTCTCACTTGACTGCAATGTGCGTGATTTTTTGTTACGATTTGATAAAATAATTTTAATAAGGCTACATCGAATATCAGTCTGAAAGTATTACGCTGCTCAAATATAGACTGTATAAGAGGAACTTCAACAATATACATAATTCAATGTAAAGCTAGAATTAATCTATCGATATCAATAACTAATAATGAAGGTAAGCTACGATTTGTTAAACCAGATGTATTGGTAAAACTATTGAAGACATTTTTTTAACTTTCTTAAATTTTAGCAAGTACTATGCTGATCAAAGCAGGGCCAAATTGAGCAAAGCAAAAATCAAAGCATAAAATCCTTTCATCGTTGTCTTCATTGTTTTATAAGTGGTGTTACTAACAGCACTTTGTTGCTTATATAGATATAATTCCCCAAGAGAAATTAAATTCACACATAACCAAGGAAAAGTGTTGAATAATAACAACCACTAAACGAACGTTCAAGAAAAAGTCAATGATTTAAAAATATTCTTAATACACACTGTATTGTATTAATTGTGAAGCTGTTTACCTGATGGTAAACGATCATCACTGCCCATGAACATTCGCAGAGGAAGTGCCTCTGCGAATGCGCTGCCGCTTCTAAGGGGTAAGAGATAAGGAAAGGATAACGACTAGAAAGAAGGAATGGACTAGGAAAGGTGAGGAAAAGAAGCACTCCCCCACTCACTGTACGAAAGTAGTAGTAGTCATAGCAGCATGCTTCTATTTCACGTCGGTCTTCTGTGAGGGTGCGGTACTATCCCGGTGCGAGCTGGCCCAAAACTTACATAATTTATTTCGTTAGGTAAAATCAATTATTATCTATTTAACTTAGGCATTTAATTTTCAAAGATGATGTTTTCAAATGATGTTGTGCCAGGACCATTGTTACTTTGTAGTTACTACGACTTTGTAGTCGTAATAGGAATAACTGTTCTGTGAACTCTTATGCCATCTATTATACCATCTCAAACTCTTCTGCTTTTGCAGATATATGTGAATAAGGGGCACTCAGAGCCATCTAGTAAGACAATTAAAAATATCTCAACCAATGTGAAACACTACTTAAACGATTCATTTATTGTATCCATAGAAGCCGGCCTTTTTGAATTTTAATTAATGTTTTAAAACATCAATATGCTTATAAACATTTCAAAATAAAAAAAATAATAATAATAATTCGGTCATGAATTGGGATTTGAACCCGACTCTTTCGCCGTATAGTTGCGATGTCTGGGCATTCGCCCACCAATGACCATTCGAAATCCGCCTAGTGATGGAATAATTGAGATTGTTATTAATTGTGTCAATACATGGCGTAGGGTGACTCCGAAACACATTAAACCGAAATATCTATAAATGTAATAGAATAAATAAATATAATATAGGTATAATAAAAGAAATTCAATTGGCGTTGAACGTGGATACCGTGAAACTCGCTTGATGATCGAAAATAATTCATTGCTATAAAGATACAAACAAACGAAAGGATACATAAGGTGTAAAAGCAAAGAGAGGAGTTGTGTTATTTACAATTTCTGGAATTTGCCATATCAATTTTAAAATCAAGTCAAATAAACTTTCTTCGTTATAACAACCTTCTAATCAAACTAATTGTGACAATCAATCTCTGACAGCCTTACAGGCCATATGCAATCTCTCTAGAGACGTAGGGGATACCATGATTTCCATCCCAAGAGATGGCTAAATGCATTAGAAATATTTGTTTTGTTTGCAATAGGTACCAGATTTTCAGACAATACAGATTGTGGTATAACAATTCGTGGTCGTTTAATATGAATTTTTATATCTGTTTCAGTTAAAGTTCCTTATCAGTCAAAAGTAGTTTTGACTAATGCCTTCAGTTAAAAACACTTGACTTATTTCTGAAGTCAAAAGTGATTTTAACTATGGCAAGTATGAGTAATCGCAAATCCATAGGGCAGTTAATCAAATTCAAATGTCTTTCTACACATTTGCTCAAAGATTGTTCATATAGATTTGATGTATTTTAGTGTGAAATTTCTTTATCGTAAAACTCGAAACTACCATACTTGTAGTCGCTGTAGGTGAGCTGCACAAAATAACATTATTAAAATATCATTAAAATAAGAGTACGTTCTCATAGTAGAATTAACGAAACAAAAGTAATAAAATTGTTGACCTACAGATATTCCATTATGTGGACCACTTTAAACACATAATACGAAAATACCCAAGCAAATTTCAGTGTAAAACGTTCGGACTAAGCAAAATTTTGCTAGCACTATCAGAGGTCATAGCGATCGTTGTTGGAATACTTGTCATGTACAGCATTGCTGGGCTTTTAATTAAAGCTCGAGTAATTTAGAGGGCCAGGGAGAGCGTAGCAATGTATTAGGAACAGTATTCTGCACACTCATTTGGATATGTTTAAAGGTACTGGTGGTGGCGGGCGGTGGGCTGGTTAGTTCGGCTATAGATAAATTAACAATACCTACTGCTTAGATATGCGTGTAACACGCATGTCCGTATATATAGGAGGTTCAATGTTCCTAGCGTTGTTTTATATGATCATTTATATTCGCTATAATAATTCATAGTATATATCAAACGATATAAATAACTGATCATAAATGAGAAGTTTAAAGTTAAATTTTCCTTCATATAGCATACTATAATATATATACTTCATTGTAAAAACTAAACTTTAAATAAATACATTTATAATAACACCTTATCATATAACGAGTGTTTTATATTTTGAGTTTAATCACATATATGGGATCATAATATAAATTTTCAGAAGGGAAGATAGAAAAGTTTTTAACGAAATGAATGCAAATAACAAATAAAAAATATGTACGGTGGATTCTAAAATCTAATTCATATGATCGATTTAGTAAAGCCCATATACAAATATAAAAATTGAAATAGAAATAACGTATCCATCTGAATTTATTGACAGTACACGTAAATTAAAAACTTCCAATAATATGTACCCCAGGTTATAGTAAGTCCTTTCCTTCAATAATTTAATATCTAAAATTTCCTTGAATTACATATTCAAAATTCAATGTAACATAACAAATTATAATCATCCTATACAATTGAGATGTGAAATGTAAAATTTGTGCCGAGTACGCTGCCTATTATGAAATTTGTGCACACAAGAGAAGGGCACACACACAGACGCAATGCTATTCGGACTTGGCTATTGGGGTGGGTTCTCTGCCCGGCTTAAATTCTACTATTAATATGAACCTACTTTGCTTTTGACTTCACAAGTCCGCTATATATTTCGACAAAATTCTTTGTTTAACATGTATTTTAGCTTGATCATTCCCTTATTTGATATGGTTAACTAAGATTGTGAAATAGGACGGTTGTTTAAATATACATACATCATAAATCATCAATTTAAACTTTATGTACATAAGATCAAATGCTTTTTTGCTTAAGGACTTGGCATTATTATCAAATTCAGAAGGTTTCATTACCTTAACAATTGAACGTTGACACATTTTAATATATAGTTTCAAATTTGTTCTTATGTCTTAAATGCATAATATATTTTAATCGACTGATGGCTGGTTTTTGCATAATCATGCTAGAACGTTTGTATTGAATCTTAATGAAATTATAATTACCTTTATTTTAATACAATGGCACTCACGTAGTTCGTCGTCAGGATACGTAAGCTGTGGACTGAAGCAAGTACTATATTCAATTCAAATTATATTAATAACCACGTAAACAAGTATATACCCTAAACAAATTGTAATTTCGGACGGTGTAATACACGTGATTTGTGTTAATTTAAATAAAGTCCTTATAGGTATAACTAAAACATATGAAAGCAACTACTAATCTTTCATTTCTTCAGTTTAATCAAGTAAAATAAGATATTTTTGAATACATTTACACAGTCTTGTAGCGAAATAATCATCAAACAATAAATTATTTCTCGAGTGCAATTCACACTTTGTCATGAGTCACGACCTTATGTGGGTTTTGTTTGACATAACAAAAGTTCATTGCACCTGCGACGACAGGTATTTATAAAGTATTAATAATAAATTAGCTGTTTTGCACGAGACGTAGCCTATTAAGTGTCAAGAGAGGTGGATAGTTGAGTATTTTAGAAATAAGCATTTGCTTTCATTAATATAAAACATAATATGAAGATTGTCAGAATGTGCACTGCGTTCTTAGAACAGGTCTTGGCGTAGCATAAATGTCAGAGTCAATGAAATCCTGACGCTGATATTCTGCTAACACTACTTGAGGATAGAAGAATTAATAAACTAAAGAAATACAATAATACTTTTACAATTGTGGGAGATAATGAATTTTAAATGTTAAGCGTAATATGCAGTGGAAGTAAATAAATAAAAACCACTTTATTCACTTTACAAGGTACACTTTAATAGCAACCATGGCTACGATGTTATGGAGCAAATAGTGAATGCAATATTTTTTCATACAATCCTATCCATCAGACCTCGATGGTATCGGTCTTCTGTCCTACAGGAAAACTAGTTAGTTTCATTGAAAAATTATGTTTTTATGAATCCTTGTGCACTATACATATCTGTACAGCCTGTCTTTTGTGAACACTTGGCGAACATTTTTAATATTAAAAGTTTAATCTCTATGGAGTGAAGCCATCAATAAAGAGAAGTAAAAGTTTAAGTTTAACTAATCCCATTTAAATTCAAGTAATAACAATTATATAGGTATTCATCCCTAAAAGCGAAGTTTGCTAATAATATGATGATCTGTTTTTGAGAATTAAATATCACCAACCTATTTTATGTTCACCAAATGAAAATATGGAAATATTTTATAGAAGGCTTCATACATATTTTTAATTCAATCCTAAACTCGCAGAAAAATGCTTCCTTGTTTTTTTTAATTAATACTTTAAAGGACTATATATATACACCTAACAGATTTGGATCAGTTAGTCCTTGATATAACATTCCTACCCTCGATTTCATTTCATGATTTATCAGTTATACATATATATAGTTTACATGTAGTGTAAGAATACTTAGTTATACGACCATAAGCCGTATTTATACTTGCACCGTTACCGTTTTTGCAAACAAATGTTTAACAAATTTGAAAACTAGAGGAGCCAGGGTAGTTAAAGTGAAGATTTTTATAGGTTTTTTTCGAAGTGTGCGTTCTACGTCAAAACTTACAAATTTTATCTCATTATAACATAGATTGAAGTTCTAGTAATACTATTTTTACAAAATTTTATATAACGAAGCATTACTTTGTACCTTTTTGTTGCCTTAGTATGGCAGTGATATAACAAAGTTAGGCATGACAATCTCATTAAAATTTTATTACATCGTTATGACATAGAATTCGGTCCTATTAAGAAAATATTTCAAAAATTTATTTTCTAAAATGTCTCGTAAATGTCAATTAAAAATTCTGCAAACATTTTGAGCACTTAGCCGCGATGTTACGAATTTGCACACACGTCTAAATTAAGAAATTTACGTTAATAATTGAACATCGCAAAAAGGATTGTCAGCAAAGCTTGGACAGCAACCCCACTTTCAATGGGTAATTGAAAAGGGTTGTGCCAGTTAAAAATTCAGTTGGTTACTAACTCAAAGCCACGCGTCTATCTATTTCCTATTTAGGGGTGATCATGCATTTCTTATCATTGTAACCTTTTTTGAGTTAGCTCAATCGATTGCTGTCTATCTGTACAATAAACGTTCGCCAAAATTTGGAAAAATGATTTCTTTTCACAGCATTTATTACTATGTATTACAACAATAAAGTTATAAACTACAATTTGTAATAATGAAATTGTTGAAAATAACTTAATAATTCAATTGGTATTTTTAAAAAATAATCATTAAATGAAGCATCGACTGCCTACCTATTTCTTATCTATATAATTATAATAGTTTACTGTTAATATAGAGCTACTAAGAAATATGAAATTGCCACGTAGCAAATTCTCAAGATAAGCTACCCAATCTAAATACACCAGATTTCATTACAGGATCCGCAGGATATTACCATTTAAAAACAATAGTTTCAATATTCGGGCGAGGGACATAATCCTTAATTTCTACGAAATCACGTTAACGCTTAGGCCTGGTGTACTGTGTGGAGACTGTTCGAATCCATTTACTGCTCTAAATTATGCGTAAAACGTCCATTTGACGTTCTCCCCTCTTCCCTCTTATCGCTTGGACAGAACGGGAGCCCCGGGCGGGGGTGCCGGACTAGGGCGAACCGGGGGAGCCCCCTAAGTGAGGGGGGCCAAAGTCCACCTCACCCTTTAGCTACCCTGAAGTTCCATCTCTCACACCTATAAATTCAGCACACACACCCTATCGGGGGCGCCCATGGCGTACCAATCCTTTCGCTGCGGCCGTGTCACATTTGCCAAGGCTCTAGTGACCTCAACTACAAATTAATATTCAGAAACGTTTCCATTTTGATCGTTAATCATTGCTACTTGTAGCCAATCCTGCGACTATGTCTGTAACATTGATGGATGTTTTATTTTGAGTCGAAGCAAAAGAGTTTTGCCTGGTCCTATATGATATTAATTATATTTTAGTATAGTCCAACGCGTAAATGAAATTTATGTCTGAACTACTTATGATTTACATTGCCTTTGTGAGTCATATTTAATATCGAGCAGCTAAAAATATTAATAATAATAGCCCATTTTAATGAAACTATTTATCACTGACCATTTTATTACTCTTATTTTCAAATACAAAACTCAAGATTAAACGATACTTAAACAAACTAGATTGCGCATCGTCGCACTAAATCACAGGGTACGTGAAAAGTTTACGTCTAATTTTTTTCCAACAATGTACACGATTCTCAAACTTTACGCAACGTAAGCTTAATTATTTATACTTAGTAGTTATTAATAATTGCATGGCATATATGTGTTTTGTTTTATACGTTTAAGTGAAATTTCATAAACATGTACAAATGCTTTAAATGGTATTCCAGTTTATCATAAATTATTATTATATATAAACGTTTCTCATAAAAAAATGTATCAAAACTGCAAATAGTAGATATATATTTTAACATTTCATGACAATGTGCAATGTTTTTTTTATTGAGAACAAATGACAATACTTCAAATATTTGTTTAGAATTAACAGATGAACGTTGAGAGCCGCATGTAGAAAGTAAGGGTGGCGCCAGGAGGGCGCCAAGATTCGCTCGCAGGTAATTTAAATAGACGTCTCATCGGCACTATTTTGAAGAAAAAAATAGATTGAATTCTCTTAAAAAATGCAAGAATTCTGTTCAAAATGTGACTGTTTGTATACAAGGATATTTATTAGAAACGTTGTGCAGGACCATTTCTTGAAATATTTTTTAAAGACTTCGCTTTTCTTTCCGTTAATATTCCCGAGCGGTCCGCTAACTTGAAAGTCTTACAAAGTAATGTAACTCGGGCGCCACCCGCGTTCTCATCAAGAGTCTTCAATGTATTCGTCAAAAGATATTTATTCGCGAAATGTGACTGTTTAGCCTTCAAAATTTCTTGTTTATTTTCTTCTTTCGTTTGTTTTTCTTCGTAGTCTGACATAGAAGAACTACAGCTGTAATTGCATACAACGTCTACCCTTATGACTTGAACGGTAGCTGGGCTTTCTGTCCTTGATATTGTTAAACTTTTCCTTTTACCACTCTTTTCATACGTAATTTTTGCATCTTTCATTGCAGTTTTGGCTGTTTCTACAATTTCTTTACCTTCGTCCTTGTTACGCTTCGATGCTTTCTTAAATTTTGTATCACATTTAAACGATTTTCTCGAAACATTTTTTAACTCAGTTTGTACTGCCTTGCAATGTTTAATTTTAGTGTCAAAATTATAGATGAACGTATTCGATTTACCAGTAGAAGGTCGAGACCGGTCGTTGCTTAGTAAGTATTTGGCGTAATCTTCTAAATAATAGCACGTTAGTTCCGAAAATCGTCCGCAGTCGTTCGCGTTCTCTTCGAGAAGCTCTTTCACAAACATTCTATGTTTTCGGTTGCCCGATAAAGTTTTGTATTTAAAGCTAGTCCGTGGTCTCTTCCTTTGCTGAACTTCGCCTTGAAACTGTAAGTTTTGTACGGTCAAAAATAAGTCCTGGGTGTCTTGTAGAACTCGACCGTTGTCATAAATCTGATTGAGGTCGTAGTGTACGTTTTCATTACAATAAAACCTGTGAACAGGAAATGGCGCTAATGCTACAAAAACATCGATAATTTTAGATTCTCAGAAATCCATTATATATAATTAAGTTCTACAGATATTGCTGAGAATGATTTGTTAAACAGAAATCTAAATTAATAGTTAAAATATAAACCTTTCTAGGGCTTTGCCCTTCCATCTTTGATCCTCTTCGTGATGCGGGTCAATCATTCGTTTTTGACAAATTCTACGGGGCTTCTCAACTGACATGTTTGGTTTAACCCCAGACTTTGTTCGTTCCTGTAGCTGAAGCTTTGCGCACTTCATCTTATCTAAACTATAAACAGAATGACAGTGAGTATGATGATAAGAACTATATAATAACGGTTTACTGTTAATACTTTACGAAAAAATGCAGGTGGAAAAAACAGCAGTGAGTTTAATAAAAATACAACCTCAAAACATACTTATATCATAATACACTCATGATTTAACTAACGGTTGGCTCCACTATGCCTGTAATAAGCGCTAAAGAGATGTGAGTTATTATCGGAATTTTTATTTAAAGCAATTTTCATAGTGTTGCCATTTATGCGCTACCAGTCCAGGTATGTGAAGCTAATAAATAATACCATAAAATTACAACACTTTGATCAAGGATAAAACATAACTATTAAAAGAGCAAATTCATTTTTTTTTTTGTAAATTCTATTAGTTTTCACCGCACTAAAAACTGTAAGAAATAACAAGACGTCTGTATAATATAGATATTTATTCAAAATAATCAATAAATAAATCAAGGTCAACAGTAGAAATTAACTTAATTCAAAATTGTCGTGATCTAATTTGTATTCGTCTATATCTAAATGCTCAGAGCTGTAAATTTATACTTGGCTTTTACGACTTTAGCTACAAGGACATAAAATGCCTAACACATTTCCTCTAACAAACTTTCATGGAACCTACGCCTAATAAAGTTATGTTTTTATATAATTTCTATTTGAAAACTGAATCACCGGTATTAAGTAAGATGCTTTAAACGTTAAGCTAATATAACTTTTAAGGCAGTTTTACATTATTAGTAATTATCCCATGTAAAGCTTTTCGAAGCATTTTGTCATTTCAAAATGCATTGTCTAACATATTTTTTTCCGTTTTCAAAGCGTCTATGTTTTGAAGACGACCCGTTTCGTCTTCTCGCTCTAGCATTAGCAATGCCAATTTGGAATAAGAGGGAGATGAATAAAATGTTTTTTTAAGAGCATCGATATAGGAACTACAATGCCGGCAGGATGGTGTATTTGATCTAGCAATGTAGCGGTCCACATGTTCTTGGGAATAGCTTCGGCAACGATGCAAAAAATGTTTCCCTGTGAAATTTTGTTGGGCTCAAAAAGTCTTGATAGTTTAATTGTAAATATGAAATAGCTATGTTAATTTAAGTTTTAGGCAATCGATTTAAATCGTTTATTATATAACAAATATGAAATTATATATTATACAAACATATTCCTTATCTATTGGTGCCATCCTTATAGATTCTATACGACCCATGGCACCATTATTTTTATCGATTTCTTTTCAGCTTTGACAAAAACTTTAACGAAATGGCTTAATCGTGACTTGGCAGTTTTGGTGGTTTGTTTTGCATAATTACTGTAAGAAAATAAAAACACATTTCGCTACGTCTTGTGAGCCGCCATCAGCTATATTTTGATGGTAGTCAAATGTCAACGGAACACGCAAACCTGTAAATTATATTTTAGGATAGTAGTGCTATTTTTGGTGAATCCTATCGAACTTAAATTGAATGTTTGAGCGCAACGAATTGTTTTAAACAATTTGTTTCGTATACTATTAATTTATATTTGTGTTCACGCAATGTTGTTATATTGTATCTAAACATGGGAACAGTAATTTTAATTGATATTTTACCAAAATACAGGGCAGCTACTGAATTACCTAAAACGGCTGTGAATATAAGAATATTTATAAGAATACATAAGAACGAGAGCTATTGTTTTTAAAATTTAATATGATTTATTAATTCTCTTAATCCTTAAGTACCAAAATGTGTTAAGTCATAGTATAAGCCACGCACACAATGCTGGAATAATAGGCACAGCTGCTACGACTAGATGAGCACACAGACAAACATCTTGTTGCACCGCACACGGACATCTTGGATAACAAAAAATGCATTATTATTATCCTGGAATCAGGACATCGTCAGTTGCCATTGCAATTTGATCCATAGCATCAGTCCAAAAGATTGAAAATTGTATATCAATTCACCTGTAAACGATTAACTTAGATTTATCCTGTGTTAACACCACAATGCACAAATCTAAGACGTTTTCTCTAGAGAATAAGGTATTTTATTGTGTGGGTGTAAAGGAATTTAACTTTTAATAATATTTGAAAAAACACTACGTATCTCACTAGTCACTAGGCGCCAAATGCATGTTGCACATCGAATATTGTGAGTTTTGTGGAATATTGTAGCTTGGAACGTGATGTTTTATTGCGCATCAGTTATTATCGCAGCGATAACACGTGTTTGTTTTCTGTGTTTATTATACGGATTTATTTTAAGATATATCCGTAGTAACAGCGCATTCGTTTTTTTTCTAAAAATAGGGTTGAATGAAAACTTAAATTTAATACAATACTTTCCTTTTGTCCAGCTAGTAATTAACAATAATTATCCATAATAAGTACCTATAATATGACATAACATTTATATTATACCTTTATTATTCCCTGAGATGGCTTTAAAAGTACTTAAGAATACGAAGTAAGATCGATCCTATTTAAAACAAAGCCTCCGTCAGCTGTAAAAATCTCTTCTTAGAATTTTCTTACAACTCTTTCTATTTCGATGAATATAATAATGAAACAAAGGAAGCTTACTCGTGGAACAATTGTCGAATTAGATAGGATGTTAAACTTATTTCAGAGAGTTCTGTAATAAAGCGTTGTTTTTGTTTTTATTCTAATGTTTTTCTTAGTTAACTTTAACTGATAATTAAAACACCCTCTCATTTTTATAGACCCCGGCCGATAAAAAAATGTAAGGTAAATTTTTATTAGAAGGAGCTGGATTAATCAAATGAAACTTACTCTAAAATCTCATACATAATTGAAGATAAAAAAACGCAAAACTTCCATGACTCGCAATCGTATGTAATCTGGTTCACCATCGCCTTTTGTACCGAAAATCGCAAACCTGTCGAAAGGTTCACTTGCACCTAACCAGCTAGTCAAACAAGGTAACCACGACAATACAACCTGTCAGTTGGTCAAACGCGACAAAAGAGGGTCACTGAGAGCGTGTATTGATTACACTACCGCATCCTAATCTTCGGCCGGCCGGCTTCTCATTACCATCACAAAAGCCGGACCCCCCCGCTGGTTAAAAGGAATGAAATCGCTCAGAACACGCCCATGCCGAAAATTATATTATGTTAGAGGCAATTTAAACAGTGACTGATTTATTTGCTTCCTTTTACACAGAGACAATGGAATTTTAATACAACCCCGTTATAATTACTCTCCTCTTCAACGCATCACATATTATTATTTATCAATAGTTCCCATGGTGCAGTTCACGTCGATCTCTCTTATGGAAGTTGCAATGCTATTTCTATAGAAATCGTGCACCGGCTGTATTCAAGACCCCTTTGCCCTAAAATCTATCAAGAGTCGGACAAAGCCGTGTGCGCGAATATGTAGCAGTGGATAAAGAAAGGGATGATATATTGTTAAGTCTGATGTTATTTAAAAAAAACCATTTCCCTTAGTGCTGTCAAGGTGCATTATCACTAGTGATGTGGGAAAGATGTCGATAATTTCAAATTTAATATGATTATATACGTGTGATACAACAAAATAGTATAAAAAAGCATATTTCGGTTATATACATTAAAATCGTATTGTCTAGTGACGCTTTTAACAATAATCTAACTTATATTTAATTTGAACATACATAATATTCCTAAGTTTATAAAATAAATTGATAGTATTAAGGTTGAATACATGCAACCCATTTTTAAATCTCAGCCCTAAATAACTTTTCTGTTCACGACAATACTAGCAGTCAAATGTTTACAACTTTAAAGGAATGAGAAACTTTGAAAGTATCGTTGAACCACAATCACGCCAGGCATAATGGCGAAAACTATGCAAACTCCATAAAATTACAATTTATTTCCGACGCACTCTAAGCATAACTTACAAATACAATTAAAATGCTCCAATTTCGGATAACGCAGGTCAATTAAAAAAGGACATCACTATTAGCTTTCAGGTGAACATAATCATTGTGGGAAAGAATAATTCTATCTCACTCAAAAATATATCTGTTCTATTCTAAAATTGCTCCCTAGAATAATATATTTTAACATCGCGTAGCGTATGTCAATAGATATTGTGCTATTATATGATAAATGTACTGTGCTAATAATATTATAGGTCGGCTACGTTATCACGACTTGTGTGTTATTTATAACAGAAATTATATACATATACATAGTTATTTTTGGGACATTTAAATAAGAAAATTGCACGTTATTATTCGTATCTTATGTATAAGGAAATTGATATAAAGATGAGAACTAATTATTTTATATTTATAATAATTTTAAAGATTTACAGAAAAATAACTAAAAACACATTCATTTGCATTTATTAATTTACATTTTACAATTAAACCTTTTTTACGTTAATTTACGTTTGTTTTTTATTAATATGTACTAATATTTAATATGAATTTGCCATCCTATAGAAAATATGGTTAATAATCATAAGTATCTTTTTTATCGACTACTTCAATTATCTTTACTATTGATAAACCTATTGAAGATGATACCTATTAAAGCGCGCAAGTTTTATTAAAACTATCGGCCTGTCTTCGCCCGTAGAACATATATGGCCTCCTCAATGAATTTGTACCTTTCTAATAGTGAAAGAAATTTAGAAATCGTTCGTGTGGTTTTCGCGTGAAAACATAACAAACATACAAAATGTTAAAGTTTCCTCTTATTATATATTAGTGTAGTATTTTCTTGTGTTTGATTTTTCGCGTATATTATACATTTAGAAACGAAATACTGTCCTGTCTCCCCGTGACCACACTCGCTGTAAAGAAACGTCGGATTGTTGTTTGTTAATTAATTCTGTTAATTCACAAGCTTTACCTCTTCATAACATTCATATAGATAGATAGATTTATAATGTTAAATCTGAGATGAACAAGTTAATCAGTTAAGAGCACTGAATTAAACAAACGCTCTGCACGTTGTTTCTTTCCAGCCTTAATGGATACACATTGCTATCGGAATGGGGCGAGCTGTGCATCATGAATCTATAACCATACTTACTTTAATAAAAAAATACAGTTTTGATTTAGGTTATTTGTATGAAAATATATTTTTCTATAGGAAGAAGTAACGCATAAAAAAGAACTGCATTTCGAATCCATGTATTATAATAAAGTCTCTTTTATCACATGGACAAAACATTTCAACATATTTGTCTGAATATAACGAGTAAATATAGATTTCACTGATTAGAAACAATAGCACGCTTTTCAATAGAGCTAATTGTTGTCATAAACTTGTAGTTTGCAGTATTAGTGCTGCCAGTCATATTTCGGCCCTTTTGTCGGTTCTCTTTGTTCAACACAAAGGTGCCGCTGGATACGCATGTTTCCTTGGTCGTATTTAAAATCGATTTCTATGTAAAATATATTATCTAGTTGCAAATTGAACCTCTAATGGAAATTGGTACCGCTGTAACTTTCGACATACTTTTTGTAATTTTATTAATATTTGATAGCGCTTCGCTTAGGCAAACTAGGCGCAGCTACATTTAAGATTTTTGCAACAAAATAATGTTTTTCTTTTGTTATTTTGGAATAAAATGAGTACTTAATTATAATGTGAATAATAACCTTTTGTGGGTAATCCACGAAGGATTACCCACAAAAGGTTACAAATAGTGTAGTGCGCAAAGATTGTTTATGAACTTTTTTGAAAAATTTTTATAGTATGTTTTATATTATAATACCTACGTGTCAATTAATTTTGAAATCAAACTCGGTGCTCGATGTTTATTGTGGATTCCATTGGACTTAAACGAGAGGAGGGATTAAATTTCAAAGTGAATAGTTACAATTATTTGCAATTAATGACCGTAATGTGTTGGGTGACTACCATTACTAGCTATATACATTTTTTGAAATTATCGTCTGTAAATTTTTTTATTCTAAATGCGACTTACTATTTAGGCTGGCTATTCATTACTTTAATTATATTGATGTTAAGGGTCAAAACGAATGTGTAATAGGAATTACACATTACCCTTGCCATCGACTATGGCCTACCGTCGTATGACGTATATACAGACGATTGAGCTCCTAACGCCCAATAAACTCGACATTTATTCGTTACGAGTGACAATAAAAGCAATGCAAAGCAACGTGTAAGCTGTGAGTAAACAGGAGCAATAAATTACCCGTATTCAACCAAAGAGGAGGTGCGCGGCGCCACGGCTGCCGTGCGACTACAGACAACATCGTATCATAACATTCATTTGATTCTTGAGCCGCGGTTACAATGCTCCACTTTAACTCGCCTTCAGATAAATGCTATTACAGTTTTCTTCAGATATTGAAACATAGATGGATGGAGAGCCACACGACGCTATGCTATTTTCGTACTATCATTTTGAGGTTCGGTTGCTATGTTTAACTATTGTCTTTACACATAAAATTGTATGTTTTCTCCATTATAGCTTTCTTAAAAGCAACATTCGTAATCCAAATTCTTTGTAAGCCGCGATGTCTATTATTAAAACAATTTAGCTTATGAATAACAGCAACCTAAACGTACGTGAAGTATATAATTTGAAAAACTAAATCCATACTAAAAACATGCGACAAAGTCTTTAGGAACTGAAAACCAATTTGGTTAAATTTTGGAATGAAATTTGAGTTTCGAATCTAATATTCGTTGAAGACGTAGTGTCAAAGATAACCTTCATATAAAAAAAATCCCTAAAGGCCTGTAAAAGAGGAAAGGAACGTTATTGCCTGTGGTTTTGTTCGCGGCTGAATCCGCTGGGTGCAGCATGTGCGTAATGACATTATTGCTTTGCAAATCTATCATTAACTAGAATAGCTAAATCTTCTTTACATTTAAATTTCATTTATTTGTTTCTAGAATACGTACATTAGTTTTCATATTTATTGGGCCTTCCTCCCACCGAGTAATCAATGTGTTTGAAGCACTTATGAAACACCAGCTACAGAACTTCCGAAAAAAAGATTGTTAAAGTTGCCTGTTTATGTTTTTTTCATAAACATAAATTGTAACTGCTATAAATTCTAAATTGTAATAATATATTTACGGATATTGTAATTAATGAAATAAATTGAATTTAAAAAAAATCCGTAGATAGTTAAGAATGTTACCATAACTTGTTTATTTTATTCTTGGTATAAAATATATGGAAGAATTTATGTTATTAGTATTAAAATAATACTTCTGGATCTATATATTGTGAACACACCTTGATGATATTCCACGCATTGGACTTCTCTATAAGCATTAGCCGCTTTTACTTGTGAGGTTTTATGATAAACTTCAACTTGAGGATACAGAAAATTTATAAACCATAACATAAATTTGCTTATTTGTACATACATCTATATTAAAAATTTATGTATTTACATTGATATTCCAATTATAATTGGTGTCAAACGAAATTATACTATATTTCATTAGACCTAGCATGTATGGATTTTATTGATAAGCAATGTGTAAAGATGTGGTGCGAGTAATTTCTGCATTTAATGACGAACAACGCGATTGAAATTTAAATTTAAAAGGAATAAGAATTATACGTATATTATGATAGCAGAACTAATATCAATCTGTGAGGCATACAAAACAATGCTAGCTAAAGTTTTCATATTCACCAACTCGAACAATGCAGCAATGAACGGTTTATATACCATCCAATAAAGTACCTACAGGCGCGATACTAGTATTAATTGGGAAACAACTCAGTCGAGTATCAGTGATCTTTGAAATCCTAACACCTATCATCGCTGACCTCTCCGTAATCGATATTTCAATAACGCCAACACGCGATGCTACGGACACCACCGACTGAATATTTGCATTATTTATCTTACATCTTACCTTATCACGCGATCAAAACCAATCGACCGCTGTGTGACGTGAACAGTCTATCGATAACCGAACGGCTCCAAAGAAGTTGTAAGTCATAAAAGTATTCCAATCGGAGGTGATACGAAATGCGGATTTTGTGTTTGCATTGTATTCAATATTACCGTGACTATTTTACGACATGCGGCTTTTTTTCGTGTATCATACAAACGATTTATTGCGTAATAAAATAAAAGGAGATATTACAAACATTATTAACAAAAGGTCAAGAATTTAATTCATATTAAAGTTCCAGCCGTACGAATGAGTCGATAAATAAAATTAGTAAAAAATAATTATACCTTCAACATTATACCGTATTGCTAAACTGACAACTCGGTGGGAGTTCCTGAAATTGTAACTGACCTTAGGTAATATTAAATATACTGACCTTGATGCCTGATCTGACCGAGCTTTGTTTGACCGCAGCTAGCTCTAACATATTGCCAAATGTTAGCATGTGCCCTTTCAACAAGAATAAATAACATACATATAAATACATATCTAAATATCTAACAACTTTTGAATCATCAAACTCATCGTTATTTTTAAATAAAATTTCAAGGTACCTATTTTTAAATTAATTAATTACATATTATATTTCAAGATAATTCATTAAAATATCGTTCTTGCAATTGTAGAATTATTACAGCCGTAAAATGCAAAAAAACGACACATTCGACCACCCATAATGCTTAGCAACAATATTCTGTCTCTTTTTGTCTTACTCATTGTCGATCGTCCCTCTCTCTTTCAGCAACTAAGTGTTTTTTCTAATATTACCATTGTTGTTTAGGGTGGTCTTGCAAGATTTAAACCGAATTGATGTGACAGAATCTTTATGGACTAATTTTTATTTTTAATTACAAGTTGTATAACTACTCACCTTATTTCTTTTTTGCATGACCGAATGCAAATGACAGTATTGGCACTCGTTTATATTATAAGTGGGCGATTTGTTTTATTTGCCTTTATTACCTGTCGATTAGGTTGGCTGTCAAAAATGTTCAGCGACAATTAAATGATAAATTATTTTAGAACAGTTTTTTGTGTGATATCATCACGATTTGATTTGTACAAAGTAAAATATATATTACTTACAATACCTATATCATAAATATGTATTGATTGCATAGTCCAGTTTTCATTTAACACGTATATGCGTGTTAATATAAAAATCTCATATCGAACATAATGAGTCATACAGTTAAAAACTGCAAATGCATTTTAATGATTTTACTGTTACTGGTATATAAAAACAAGTCTTTGAAAGTTACAGAGCTAGCAATTATTATACCGTGCAGTGAAAAGCCAACAGTTTTCGCGATACGAGTACAAGAATCACGAGCTGTAATTATAAAGCTGAGAACAAATAATTTCAAACTAATAAATTTTTTATATAAATGTTAGTACATTTTTTGTTACGAGTACACCGTGCGCTACTTATCTTTCCTTATCACTGTCTGTAAAATTAACATTTACGTTGTTTAAACTAATATATTTTAATATTAATTTTTTTTTCATTAAGAGGAAATGTTACATACATTACTTACTACCTTTAAAAAATTCCTGAAATGAATATTCTTGCTACTCAACTACAAACTTCAAATAGCTTAAAATGTTTTTCATATCTGCTGATGATTTTAAACACCTAATATACAATCTCTGGAGTATCCAGACTCCTTGCCTTACGTTAATTAGTATATTTATGTTCAATATAGGTACCTACACTATACCGAGTCATATAAGTACCCTGGAATTAAGTAATCTTTTTTATAAGTAATTAATGACGTTTAAAAGTAAAAAGCCATCATTTGTCATGGTTCATCATTTGAGGAGCATTATCAAATGTGTGTATTACGCATTTTTAATTAATTTAATCTGTTTTCAACTCATCATTACTAAAAATTTCCATTCTGTAAAAGCAATAAGTGTGTGTGTGTGTGCGTTTCATACTGTTCCATCCTCGCAAACGTAAAAAGAGATACAAAGTTTTGCATTCGTATAAAAAATATATGGATTATAACTTTTGCACGTTATTGTGTGCACCTAGGCTTAACAGTGGTTGGCACCAACTACCCCTTCGTTTATATCTAGACTACAGCTAAGTGCACAATATGCAATTTCAGCTAATTTACCCCGTGCTAGGCAAAGTTCATGCAAATCATTTATTTATGATTAAGGTATACTTGCTCAGCATTAATAATGTAACGCGAACCTTATTACAAAGCAGTAAAGTTCATTTTCTTTAAAATTTTACAACGGTTTCTAATTAAAGCGGACTGCATTCAGTTTTCACGTATTTTACGAAGGAATTAAACAAAGAAGATAACGTGGCTATTTATATATAATATATATATATTCTTTTGACAGAGCTCGAGCCTGTTTCTAGAAGAATTTGAAAATTGCCTAATTTTTATTCTTTTCATAAAATTACACGTGAAAATGTTTATTGGTTTTGAATTTTGTTAAATTTAAATGTCACTGACTTTAGCTGCGTGCACATAAATATGGAATCGAGGTCAGATTTTAATAAAAGCTTAATCGAGTTAGCCACCGGCTCCGTTGCTAAGACATTTTTCACCCCATCGATTTCGATAAACACGGATGAGAAGCATCAAGCAACTTATTTCTGCACCATTGCCACATTGCTTTATATCTCGTTTGACGGTTCGTCCACACCGATCTACGATTATCCAACACATGGAATTCGCTAAAAAACACGGTGTAGGTACTAGGTACGTAGAAAATTTAGCAAATATGCTCTTTCAATCATAGGGGCGTAGGATATAGATACCTTAATGACTTATTATGCTAAAACTTTACTTTTAATAAGCTTATTATAGTTTCTACCTTAAACAAACACACTACTGGCTACACAAATTACGTCTTAGTTGTGTAGCTAGTTCACCATGCCGCCCCTCATTGCTAAAGAGTGTCTTTATATTTTATGCTCAATTAAGACGTATACCGAAAATTTATTTAAAGTTTTGTTCGTACCAACAGAGCTTACGTGGACGTAACTATTCTGTACCGACTATTTGGACTTGTGTTGACCTACCACAACATTTCCGATATACCAACTATAATTAATTATACAGTATATATGATGCGGGTAATGCAGAAAGAAATTTACCCGGGTTTACTTAGTATACGAATTTGGCCATTTGTTTCCACTTTTATGATCAGCATAAGAAAATAATAACAGTATATGAAAAGATAGAAAGGTCCGGGATTTAGTACCGTACCCGTATAGTTTTTCTACCCGGTTTAGTGGTTAAGATGTGAAGACCGATAGATCGACGGATCTGTTTATCCATCAATTTGTCGGTCTGTCACCGGCAAACTACTGTGACAATTTAGTCTACGAATATTATAAATGTGAAAGTTCATTAGGAAACAGACAGAGTATCTGTTTCTTAATGTACTACCTGTTACTTTATTTAGCCTAAACCTCCTGAACAGGGCTCTGAGAGAGAAAAAGGGATTTTTAGTATCATTGATATCCTGATCTAAAAAATTGAATCCTCGAATAAAATCTTCTATAGTTTTATGTTTATTTCGAATCAGATATTTTTGTAAGGCGGTACTTAAAAAAACGCAACTCCTAACATTGCCCAGTCTATGTTAAATAAACCTGAGTGTGAAGAGGTAAATGCCGTACAGAAATTACTATACAATTAATCATACTTGCTTTTGGACATTACTTCCGACAGATAATAATGCTGATGCAATTTCAAAAGATCACTATTCTGGTTTTAGGATTTAATATTATTCCGTTCTACTTATAGAATAGGCAAAATTTATTTTGATGGTGCATTTGCACAATCGCCTCCAGATTCGTGTATTCTCGTTAAGATACTGACGAATGTTAGATCAAGTGCGAACAGTGGTATTGAATGTTTCAGTGAGTTACGCGGCGAATGGCGTGAATGGTGGAATCAAGACAACTTATATTGAAATTCAATCGAAACCGTTTCTCTTACACACGGTCTACTTAGGTAATAGCTAAGTTTGAAAATCAAATGCTTCGTAAAAAACAATATTTAGTATAAGCCATATGATTATATACAATAAATTTAAAAAAAATATTATTCATTGTTCAGTTACTTTATAAATAAATTTACAAATAATATTGGGTAACTAATTTTTTAAGATAATGTAAATTATCTTTTTCTATCAACGCTTCGCACAAGCTATAGAAGGTCAACTTTTCGATACCTACCCGAACGGTATTCAAATTAAAGTTAAGCGTATACATGTGGGATCAGACCCTCTGAATATGACGAAATATAAAATGGATAATTTTTGTTGATTTATATAGGATATGATGTATTTATTAGTTTCAATTAGATACAACCCTATTAAACTTTCTTTGGAATTATACACATGTAAAAGAGCCTAATTAAATACTAATTACAAATTATTATTTTACAATTATTGTTCATGTGGCTCTGGATGCCTTTTGGCCAATTATGCCTTAATGTAAATTCAACGTATAGCTTACATAATGAATGATTAATTCAATATACGATATAGCGAGAAAAATGACTGCATAGATTCTAATGCATATTTAAATTGTGTTATTTAATAATAGGTCAATTAGTTTTAATTCGCTAAGGAAAGATTATAGATGTGAAGGAGTACTTTAAAAGTTGTTTAGGAATATAACCTTAGACATTTAGCAAAGTCATATAGCGGTAGAGATATGACTAAATAATGTTATTTGAAGGTGATTTTAGCAAGAGACAACCACCTGTGTGGTCCGAATATAAAGCTAATCCAGATTATAATTTCAATCACTGTATGCAACCGGAGTGGTTTACAAACAAATGACAACATTTTGTTTTAATATAACATACTTTAACAGACTGAATTTAAATACTCCTGGGACTCATTAAGAATACCATAATAGATGTTGGCCAAGTGTTGGTTGGCAAACGTCAGGTGGAGCTTTTGGTTCTAGAATACACTTATGTTTTACAAGACGCCCGTCCCGGCTCCGCCCGGCCATCGAGTGTCCTATTTGTCCCAAGAGTGCATCTCTTTAATCGGGATTAAAGTATCCTATCACCCAAGTCAGCTCATACCCTGTCTGTATACCAAATTTCATCAAATTCCTTTAAATTCTTAGTAGTTTAATAGATTTGATTTTTAGTTTTATAGCATTGAAATGCTTTATAAATGAGAAATTTTTGAAAGAATAGAAAAAAATTGATCACGAGGCAGGATTCGAACCTGCGTTTCTTGCCTAACCGTAGCAACGCCTAGCCTCTCGGCCACCCGTGATCCCGCCACAGTAATCGAATTTCTTCTACTCTTTCGGTTTCATGTGCCTAAGGGGCACCCCACGCCATCTATCAGTATCAGTTTAATAGATGTTACTGTACATATAAATATCCCGCTTATTATATATTATATTGACAAAAATGAAAAACCCTATCAAAATCCGTTGTGTACTTTTAAAGATCTAAGCATACATACAATACCTATACTATTAATATGAAGCTGAAAGTTTGTTTGTTTGAACGCGCTAATCGCAGGACCTTCTAGACTGATTTCGATAATTAATTTAAATGATCAATACAGTTCCACATCATTATATCATATTTAATCATTGTATATAATAAAAAGCATAAACCTACTATTTCTATCACAGTGACATGATCTCCTCTCGGCTCGATGAAGCTAATATAATAGTTTACGCTATTATCTGCTAGGGTCCGTTGTTTGACTATATTATCCTATAACCCAAATGAAATTTTATATTCTAACCATTTAATATGTATATCTTATTGGTTCATTTAAATACATCAAGTCATATTAGTCTCACTCGCTGTATCTAGAACTGCAAAACTTTCAATAGCTTCATTTGTTTGATCGCTAGCTTTTTATACGCAAAGCGTGTAACACAATGATTAATCAGTTATATATCAGAAAACAGATTTCTCGCACCGCAGTTTTGTCGCTTCTTTTAACGTTAATTTATATGCTTCCAAAGTTATCGACAAAGCATTCCTTGTGGACTTCAATGACCTATGAGTAATCACGATTATTCGCAATAAAAAAAGAACACCGTGCGCGTATACCACGTTTTAAATTATTTGGGAATAAATAAATATACTTAATCCTTCCTGCTAATCGTTTCATGTTTTGAATCCATGATGGATGGATTCGTTGAACGGACTTTCATCAAAGTCCGTTTAGTGGTCCGGTCGTGATGATGTGCAGTGATGTTACAATACATAAGCTATAGAAATACTTGACCATGACAGTGGGCTCGTACGGACGTAAACCGCGCGGCACTGCTATGTCTAAAAAAATTTAAATGTTCAATATTCAATATAGCTATAAGTAATTTAAGAAAAACGCAATAGCTTAGGACTTTTCTATAACACCATAATGTTTCGATTTGTAAATGATTGAAGAACTCAACGCGTATATAGGTGTCATGTTTTAGGTTTAAGTCCAGATCTCAACCTCTCAGCCGAGAAAGTTTGAAGACACGGTCGTCTATGCCTCTGACAGTGAGAGTTACTAATTTACTTATTAATAAAACTTTTCTTTTTTATTTTTTTTTCATATATAAATTTAACAAATGTCCCAAATATTACCTACAACATGGACACTATATTCCCGAGGAACTTGCTCCACAAACAGCTTATAGTATAAGCATCGGAAACGATGGAGTGCCTTACCGTTTTAATAAGAATAACTTACCTTCAGGCTCATCGAACAAAGAAACTAATTAAACTGCAATTGAAATTTTGTAATAAATATAGAAAAAATGTATATTAGAAATGTGTACGTCACATAAGCGTTTATTGCATGTTACTTTATTATTTTGATCTCCGCCTCGGCTTCACCCGCGGTACATTGTTTCACTCCATAAGATTCTGCGACTTCTTGTGTCTTAACAAAAACCTAAAAAACGGAATTTACGCTCAGAAACACAATTGCCGATTAATTTTTATTTCTATAAAACATCAAAAGGAGTCTCTCTGCATTCTATTGCGGTTACTCCACATTGAAATATTAACCTGTCAATAAATATGTTAAAAATTACATATTTTATAGTGAGTATATAATAATATCATATATTCTAAATATTATTTCGTTAAGCGAAATATTAAACAAAAATTAAAATTAGAAAAAAGCTGTTTTCAGCATTACAACAGTTCCATTACTATTTCATTAACTAGAAAGAGCTTTACTCCGAATTAATATTTGTCTTTTAGGCTATACAAATTATGACATTTTATTTAAAAAAGTTAATAAAGCTGTGTGTGTTATTTAGTTCCCTTATATGCAAGCTATCAAAGGATTATTGTAGGAGGCGCGTGGTAAATAACATAAATATTAAATTAATTCCCCGATATACAGCTTTAATAGAATTCACTAAAAAGCAAAATCAGTGAAACAAATAAATTTAATCTTAAGCATTCAGCTATACCAAAATAAGACGAAACAAATTATTTATATCCTATTGTTCAATGTCAGACTGGAGCAATGTTACTGGGAACTGCAGAGTTAGTAATTAACATCCATGTCCTTGAATATCAGACGACCTTAGAACACGCCGCTCGAGTTATGTATAAGAATCAAACGTTAAATTGGAACTTAAATAAAAACCGGTTGAGTCGCTTCTACGGTGACGTCATCATCGGCAGCTTCCGACGAGCCGGGATATTATAGAAAACGACAGTATTACAGTTCTATAAGTGGGCCAATGACTTTGTTTTACGATGTGTATGGATTTTACTATGACGCCATATCGTATTATACACATCCTTGGGGCTCGTACCTGCGAGTATTAACAGCGACAACCATCGACAATCTTATTTAAACATAAATATAAAAACAAAAGATTTTATCAAGATATAGTATAAAAAAAATATTTTCAACGATAGATAGCGCCGATAAATTATTTCTTTTTGAACGAAAATCGAATGCCACCAGTCTCAAGGTAATGTGAATTATATTGACCACAAATCTGAATGGTATTCGGAAATAGCAGTGGTGGCTCAGTGGTGAGAACCGGACTTCAAAATCGATAAGTCGGGGTTCGAGACCGGGCGAGCGTGCAGGAAATAAATTGATTTTTCAATTTATCTGCGCATGTGGATAACATCACCACTGCTTAAACGGTGAAGGAAAACATCGTGAGGAAACCGGCATGTCCAAGAATTAAAAGTTCGACGACATGTGACATCTGCCAACCCGCACTTGGCCAGCGTGGTGGATTATGGCCTGAACCCTCATAGGAGGCCTGTGTCCCAGCAGTGGGAACATATATGGGCTGATGATGATGATTCGGAAATACCACCCTTGAATACGAGTAGGAATAAATAATTAATTAACTGTCGTAAACATGTCCTTCTAAATTTGACAAAAATAAAAATCATTCATAGGAAAATAAGAGCGCCCTATATTTCTGAATTAATTTATATAATAAATGAACAAGTTATTCACTTCATTTTAATTACTGGGTCTCGGTATTCGTTAGAAATTCAGCTATATGTTTTATTATTGGCTGAAACGATCACTGACCAAATTTTTTAGAATATGCTTTATTCAGAAAACGCATAAATTAACATATCTTAGGCTAATTAATTGGAATTGAATTAATACAAGTACAAAAAATTATATAATATTTTATTGTAGGTATACTCTGAGACATATCAATCGCGCGTTCAAAAAAGTACTCGAATGTATAACCGGTCCAACCTTTTAGAATTTAGAAGTAGAGTATATGAATGCTACTGTGGTTCGCACGATGAGTGGAGAGCCTGAGCAATAAATCCTTTTCCTCACCCTTCCTATTCCATTCTCCCATTCCCGTAATCAATCACTTCCTTATTCATATCTCCTTATAAGAGGCACTACCTCTGCAAATGTTCTCTGGTGGTGGTGATCGCTTACCAAGCCTTTTTTTACTAGAGGGGAAAATAACCGGACATTATAGCATTCAATTAGAAATTTAATCAATAAAAAAAAAACACGCGCACCCGATCGAGACATTTAAACCATAACATGATCACAATAACCCGAACCTCACACTTAAGGCATACAAAACAAGATATATACAAGTGTTTTATAGTTAAAACCTGCAATATATCTCGCAATAAATAAAATCAACGATAAAGAGGGAAAAATAGAAAAGCAAGAATTGTCACCTTATACAAAAATACAAATTGCGTGAGATGGTTGTGACTCTATGTGGGTCAAGGAACGTTTCCCCTTGCAACCTCCTTGACTTGGTGAGGCCAATCACCATCAGGCGCGATTTTTTTTTGTTTTTTCTTCCGAATGAAAATCATTTTATATATTCGTATCGCTTGGCCACTTTGTGTTATCTCGTCATCAACAGGAAGAATTTTAAAGAATATAAAATATGGTATAATAATTAATATTTAGTAATTGCATATTTACGTGATATCGATTTACGAATTTTACACTTACTTTTATTTTGGCTTCCAAAACTTTACACGGCGTACTTAATATTAATTAAATTTATCTCATTATACTAAATTTACATTTTTATGATATATATCTAGATAATTTAAAAGTAAATTAGTCTCCATTGACGTATTTGCACAAAAAGTGTATACACACTTATATATTGTATACACAAAAAACAGCAAACTGCAGTCAACGTTCGGCGCAAAGTTAAATAAAATAGCGGTGAATTTTGCAAAAGAATCAATAAACTTTGCAATCGATATTGAACACATTAGCATCCCACACTTCCGTTATAGTTTATGTAAGTGCACATCTGACGCCCGTATAACAATACTGATGTGTACAGTCATGAACTTCAAGAGAGGAGGAGATAGGAACTTGGTTTGTTTTTTATGGAAATAAAAGTTCCATTGATGAACCATTTCCAGATCATATGAGATTTTTATATTTATAATATATTTAAATAAATATTAAGGGGAAAACACTTATGTTAGTTATTACGTGACGAGGGATGGAACATTTTAAAAACTTTATAGTTTCATGTATTTAAAAATGACTGGAAATAATTCATTCGTTCAGACTGAATCAGACCCTCGTTCTTTGATCCAATAATGTTAAAACATAAAAAATAAACTAAAATAAACGTACGTAAGAACACGTGAACAATGAGATTCTTCAAGGTCAAGAAAAAAGAAAAATTCATGTAAATGCGATCGTTGTATTGCATAGATATAATTTAACTTTTAAAGCAGATCCTCGTCGCTTTCACATTGATTTTCAGTTTAACATTTAAAATAATTGAAGCGCGTATTGCCACAATAATAATGAAAGATTCATGAAAATCCAGTGGTGTACCTACGTCATTAGGGCGAATACTGGAGCAATGCGACGGACATGTATGTACGCGTGACTGTGAATCTCTGCACGATTAGTCTAGGAGATATATAAAACGAATCGAAACAATACTATATCAGTTATAATAATACTAAAGTTTATGTATATTTTAAATGAAAACTTTTTTTAAAATAATAATGCAAATATATAATTTGTAATTGAACGAAATTGTAATGTGAGAACCTCCATTCGCCAACTGAATTTTACACACCGATTATCCGATCCGCTCAAATTCAAATATTAATCAATACACATGTACTTGTATACACATGTATACATATGTACTTTTCACACAAAAGATCCGACAAATTGCCAGCTCTTAAGAATGTTAGGAAATGACAAACGTTGCAAACTCAGCATTGTGGAGATTAAAATTGTTGTGTCAAAAATTCAATATTGCAGTAATACAAAGCGAGCGATAAAAGTCGTGTTCTAACGTGAAGTTGTTTACAAAGCTGGCCATCTACTGGTCTATAAGTTATAATTGCAAAGGAATGGCGTCAGCGACACTGACCTCCGTCGTCTCAAGTACGATGGGTCGTTACCTTTGCAATGCACTTGAGATGCAGAAACTAGTCTTTAAATTAAAATCGTATTAAATATATTCATATATTTATTTTCAATTATTTTGTTTATGTCCCACTGTAAGTTGTTGTTGGAAAATAATGGAACGTGTTACCTATATGTTATATTCGTGCACTTAATGTCATACAAAGGCAATTTTTCTAATTTACCAAAGACGGTAGTGTTTATAGACTACGTATTGCACACTACACTACACTAAAAACACTAGAGATAGCCCATTTTATAAAATACTATAAAAGAAGAATATCAACATAGTATATTATTTATACGTATATTATCTTTTAACTTGTAGTGAATTTTAATTTAAAGTGACAATTGCTCTCTGCTCTCGGTGTCTTTAATAAGTCTAAAAACATAAGAGAACTAACAAAAAATAAGTTACTTCAAGGGACGGACAGAGTAACGTTGAAGAGAAAACCACTCTCATCCTGTGATGAAAAGTACCCACCATCGAGATTAATTATGGGTGGAAATCTAGTATTAAATAAAGAAAAAAATCAATAGCTCCTTAACGCTGTTAAAACTCATAACAATCCTTTATATTATTTTTCTTTCTGTACTTTTATTAAATACTTAATGAGTCCTTACGTACCGGAGGACAAAGATACAGGAGTCTACAATTTATAAATTAGTTACAGTACAGTCATGTAAATAATTTATAAAGTTCATATTTAAATAGTTTACATTTGTTTTTCACTGCATCTTGTATCTGCATCGCTTTTAAATTATAATTCAAAGAATATCAAAACCAATGACCTAATATTGTCTAACCTTGATAAAATACCAATGACCATTTAATACGGCCACCGACCACGTTATTCACAATTATGTTTAAAAATTTAATGCTCTAAAAAGTACATTACGATTTAATAAGGAATATTATTTAATACTGCTCATGTTTTAGTTGTAACATGTTAAAATTTTACAGCCATAATTAATTTAATTTTTGAATAAAGAAAGAACATTTAACGTAACCCCTACTGATATAAAAAAATCGAAATTAACTCTGTCTGTCTTTCATGCCTAAACTACATAATTTTTACATAATTTTTAATATACATAATTTTTATCTCGGAAATACCATGAGAAAAGGAACTATATATATTTTCACTTGATTAAGTGGGCGAAGCCGCGGGCAGAAAAACAGTGTTTTGTATGAAATGCCGAACATGGTTTATACAAATAATTGTACATAATATTATAAACATACTGTCATTATGAATCAAACATGTGTTTCAAAGCTTATTTTATAAGATGTATGAGTAATGGCATAATATTTCAAATAAATATCTGCTATATCTTCCAAACGTGTTTGAATCTCACTCCATTTATAATGAGTGCAACTATTATCAGAACGAATTGGAAGTTTCACAGAAACGTAACCGCATCAAAGCCTCCGTCGCCCACACAACACGCGAATTATATAGGTACCTATAGTTATCCAAGTCCACGTGGGAACGGAAATTAATTAAATTCCAAATGTATTACTCATAATGAGTATAATCTATAAATCAGTGTTTCCAAAATTATCGTAGTTGACTTAATTGCAAATGATGAATAAGTATTATGAAGAGTTAAAAAAAAAACCAACAACACCTTGCTAACTAGCGCAACTGTTATTAAAAGTTTTGTTTTCTTTATATAAAATACAAAGAAAAGTGATTGATCTATTAACGTACAGCCCAAACTACTCAACCGATCGGACTGAAATTCAAATTCGGCATCTAGAAAGCCACTATGATATATGCATCCACTAAGAATGGAAGGTAAATTCCTAATGAAATAGGAGATGAAAGTTTGTAGAATGAAAATCTAAATGACCACGGGCGAAGGTACGGGCAGCAGCTCCTCAAAAATAAGAACTTATTCTATAATATAATTTCTGTCCTTGATTATCCTGCCTTTATATCAAACACTTTTTTACTTTCTATTCATAAGCCAGCTGAGTACTTAGTAATTTAATAGGATTATAAAAGATTCCAAAAATCATTAAATTTATTTGATAATGATATAACGCTTTAATAAATTAATACCAATTTATTGAAATGAAATTTGTTTTCCTCATATTTTTCTGGTGTAAACCACGAAATTCCGTTTTTATTTATTGTGTCTGTTATTTTCTTTGCCATCAATATCCTTTTTTAGAAAGACATTTAAAGAGAGTATTTTTTAATCTACTGAAGCTGTGCAGTGATAACTCGAGTAAAAATATATAGTTACAAAACTAAAAAACACGCTTATAATATGAAAGAATCAATTCAATTGTCTCACTTGCTCTTATACAGAGTATACGGAAGGAAATTATGTAATCCTAGCGATCCTAATGATTTCATTGAACCAGATTAATAAGATAATTGAATTATTGTATTGTCACAGATCCTTGATAAGTGTGCAAAATTTGAATGAAATCTGTCCGTTTGCAGTGGTACAAAATCGACTCTAAAGCAGTCGGTTACATGCAAACATACAAGTGAAGCTAATAAAAGCGTGTTAATAAATAGTAAGCCAGGTTAGCTTCTAACCCTTTCGCTTGTCTTTCCTGCAGTCCTGCATACAGGATATATTTAGTTATTGTATGAAAGTGAATGTAGCCGCGCAGGCGCGTCGCGTTGACCCACACCGGTTTTACTTTCGTTCGAAGGTCATGACTGAATCTGAATCAACTCATGCCACGCGCGAGTTGCTACACCGACTATCCATGCAAATAGTTACATTTTTTGTTGTTTGCTTGTATATTGTACGATTTGAATTTAACAATCTACACATATATACATACTCGTTGTTACTTCTTTTAATCGGGATGATTGAAAACGAAGGAGATTCTCTATTCGACTGTATCTTATTTTCTAGTTTTGTTGCTCGATAACTCTGGATTATTCTTTTAGTTTAAAGTTTTCAACCAGTTGTCTTAATTTTTTTAAAGGAATTCTTGTCATTTGGTCGGTTTGTTAAATTTGAATTGCTACCTCCCCTAAGGGTAACCTTATTAATAGAAAATAGTTATTTATTATACCGTTTCGTGTATATGTCATGTAATTCTGTCGATCAATATGAGTTCAATAATAATTTGTTATATAAAAATATAATTCAGCTATCTGTGTGAAATAAATATAACTTAAAAAAAATATGTATATTTTCCAATTAACAAAAAAATATATGGGAAATATTCTATTTTATAGACATATTTGTCTATCAAAATACTTGTGCCCGGAGTGATGCTGCGAAGAATGCGAGATCTTCCGCTGGCGCCTCTTCATACACCCGTGGCTACCTCACCTCCGTTTCAAATACCATAAACAGTCATATAAATACATCTTACACCAAAAGTAACGTGCATTTCTTTTAATACCAAAGCCATTAAAATAATATCACGCTTAATGAGATGTTCAATAGTAGTTGGGTAAATAGTAGCCTAAGTACATAGGTCCAGACTAATCTATCTCCATACTAGATTTTACACAGAAGAGTAAATAATCAAGTAAGGAATTGGCATACCCAAATGGTTTTTTTCGGTAAGATTCTCAAACATTTACAATCACAGATGTTTAACGATTTATGTTCTACATTATGAAAATACAAATATTTACATATTGTATTCGTTAATCAAGTTATTTTGGTGTATTTGGTGAAAATGGTTCGAAATACGATAACTTAAATATTTATTATCTATCAAGTAGCACCGCGTTGATGTCTTTTATATGTCTTGTCTACAAATACTCGCTGAGTATTAATAGTAATACAAGAAACCTTGTATAGATAAGGTTTCTTGTAATATAACATACTAGCTTTTCACCCTCGACTTTGCTCACGTAGTCAAAGATAAAACAAACAAGCCTCAGTTTTCCATAGGTCCGGTTGAGTGATTTCCGGGATAAAAACTATCAATAAATAGCTGATCCGGCGAACTTCCCAACGCCATTGACCTTTTTTGAAAACATTTATCCGTATTTTTTACCTTCTAAACCTTCCCTGGACTATTATAAATGCATCAAAACCAAAATTATCAAAATCGATCCAGCCACTCTCGAGTTTTAGCGAGACTAACGAACAGCTATTTATTTTTATATATAAGAATATATCTTACCTTAATCAGGTCTAAAATTATGCCTGCACCAAAGTTCATGAAATCGGTTCACTGATTTAGAGGTGAAGGAGATTCAGGCAGACTGATGTACTTTCACATTTAGATCCACCTCATGGTATTTTCAAAATAAACATTAATTTGAATAGTAGGCAATAGATCATGAACGTGGATTCGATTTCTTAGGTTTGGAAAATATTTTAATGGTTATATTAGTTTTTTTATACCTTCTATACGTTACCGTTAAAAACCATTTTTCGTTACAACGCGTTTTCCTTAGGTATAACAAAAGCGTTTAGTTACAACTATGTATAATATTTTTATTTAATTAATAGAAAAAATGCGCTGTTACGGAAAACGGCTTTTAGTATTATCAGTTATTTTTTGAGTGCTTGAGTGATCATTCTTATATTTCATTATATTTTCTTTCTTTATACTTACATCTTATACTTACATTATTTATAAGCCGGATACTGAACTCTGGACTCTGCTGTCGTGTGTGAAAAAATTTCCATTGTAAAAATGTGTTTTTTATTCTTTAAATTTTCAGTGAAAGGTTTACTTGTGGTAGATTGAGACATACTACACTAATAACTCGATTCTGATAGTAAACGTATATTTTTAATAACGAATCGATTGTTTACTTTTAACTGTAAACTGTAATATGTGTATCTAAAATAAATAAATAATAAGAAAATAATAGAAAAATCATATGTTTCGTACAAGACCCTACGGTCAGTATATGATTTGTACCATATAAAACGTTATTCTTGAAAACTAAATAATTTAAGCTTAGTATATGTAAATAACGTGTCAGATTATTTGTCTGCGATGGACTCCTGATCTACTCAAACCAATTTTATTAAAATTTGCACAACGTGTGCAGTTTTATCCAACTTGAAAGTTATTTTATTTCAATTATGTACAATAAAAGACTACCTGGGCGTGCAGTTAGTATAAATAAAACCCAAAATTGTACGTTAAAGGACGTTTTATGTATGTTATCAACTCGCCCCACCTTGCAATTTTTAATTTATTATCTTAAACTAAGTGGTGACAATGGATTTATCAAACCAAAGTTCATTATAATCTGTTCAGCCGTGCTTGAGTTATAAGTCATGTAGCATACACATATTTCTTTTATATGTACCTATACAAATTAATGCAATTTATTTTTTATTCATATGTTTTATTCGTGTACAGCGTGCTAGTCCGCGTGTCCAGTATTTAAAAAATTGCTTATGACATCATCATTGACATTTTTTAAACATGCTGCCATGCTCATAAAGATGTAGAAACGATACCATGGTATTTTCTTGTGTTTGATTTTACGCGAGTATTATACATTTAGAAATTAATAACTTTTTACGACTGGTCAGTCTCCCCGGGACCACGCTCGCTGTAAAGTATTCGAAACGTCGGGTTAATAATATAATGAATAAATCGCGTTTAAAATCCGTTAAAAAGTTTTTAATTTCTAAACGATACCATGTTTTATTAAATACTCATTATTTAAATAATAAAATAAATAAAACATTGAGTTTATATAATCACATGTTTGTTAAAAGATCATCAAGACCCACCTATATCTGTTTATTGACTTTAATAAACAAATATTAGGTACATCAGATTAAATAAATACACCATACATAGAAATGCAATACAATTAATATATTCGCAAAGGCAGGCTGGGGGTAAAAAAAACAACATTTTTTTCACATTAAATTTATATTAAATGACAGTTCCGACACCGGATACCATTTGTTGTCACGAAAACATCAGCAAGGACATAAATGCCAAGACTTTCTAAATGGTATAAACTATAAGGAATCATATAGGAATTATAAATCTGGCATTTCAGTCTCTGGTAACATAAAACATATCATAATAAAAATCGCTGAGCAGTTCACATATCAATTGACATGTTTGTGTAAAAATGCATAAAAACACATATTGCAAGGAATAATAAAATATAATTAAACAGCACATATATTTTCTTTCGTTTTTAACAAAGTGAGCGCTACTAGACTAATACTCCCTTTGTTATATGAGAGAACTAATCAAGGTACATTTGTAATGTTAGAGATTTGTACGCTTCTAATCTTACAAATGTATCACGCACCCTTTGTTAATTTTCCCCACAAACATATCAACGCAAAGCATATATGGAAAAATCGTTCGCTAGAGCGATGTACAGACCTGTCACCTAAACCTATGTATAAGTAATCTATGAGAAACCTTATTCTAAGTCTATCTTAACCCATGTGATTTCCAAGGTTTAGTTTAGATGACAGAAAGCATCCTGTTAAAACAAGAAAATCACGTGAGTGAAGTTAGCAACGGTGTGATTTCGCACTAAGCTTATAATAAACAAATAATAAAAATCAACTTATGCAATCCAATGTTGTCTGCCATAAAGTATCACTGAAAAGGGAACAATCTTGTTAAAAAAAAACAACGTCTTATCATATTTGAACTGTTCCGATTTTACTCAACTGAATGTAACAGAAATCGTATGGTAACTGACAATAATTAAATTAACATAATATCAAACACAAACAAAGCCACTGCTTACAGTGTTTCAAATCTTATAATTAATATTAACTTGTATTACGTAAAACTTATTAAAAATAAGTCTATCGATGAATATAATTGAATATGATAAATAACAAAATTTATCGTAGATTTTGTATTTACATTAGTTAATATCTAAATACTACTAGTGTGTGCTTTAAACAGTGTGAGGAGACAAATGTCCGCTAAAATATATTAGAAGACGGGCGTCGGACCGCGCAACTCCAGGCCTGTCTGTGTAAATAAATGATATATAATTATCTTTAAATAAAATGTGGAAGGCAAGACGAGGTATTCGGTTAGTTAGCCGACAGCCTCGAGCCCGAGGTTCGCGCCCTCACAACACATTCTAACCCTATTACTCGTTACTTGAGGTAGTTAAGTTTCATACTCATTAATGTTTTATTATTACGTTATTGCTATAATGAAAATATGATACACAAATAGTTCCTAATAGTATAGATCTTAAGTTTATTTTTGCATCCATGTTTATTTAATTGTAAACACTGTATAATTATGTCATTAATTTAACCAAATGGTCCGTCAGCCAACTCGTTTGTTAGATTTATTTTGTACTCATAGTTCAACAGTCCATTTTATAATTATTTCATAACATTCAACCGATATAAAAAGTGTGATATTGTGTATACATTTTCCATTAAAATTGACTGACGAACTAAACTAATTACAGATAGAATCATCAACGATCAAGTCAAACTGGCAGTATTTTTATATTAAAAATATTTAATATTATTATAAACTTCATTGAAATAGACGTGTATATACTTTTTTATCTTTTTGATATGATTAAATATAGTCGCTGATGAGGTAGACATGTGTAATTCTATTTGTATAAAAATATTTCTGAAATATAATCAACATTCAAATACAAACATTATCAAAATTAAGTCAATACAATGTTCATATTGCACAATGACTCCATAGTTAACGAATAATCAGTATGTTGAATAGACAATCATAGGGTTTCCATCTACGAGAAAGCGTGACAAAATATTCTACCGGTTAATTATGTATCTATAGATAATATAATAGTTTGAAGAAGCAGCCCTGTGAAATATTTATTTGTAATAAATATAGTATTTGTTATTTTATTTGTTTATGTTTACATTGTACTGCCAAAAACCCGGGAACACTCCAGATCACAACCATTTGAATTAAATGTGAATAAATAACAAGATGAATATTTTGTAACGCCTGTGCCAAGGGGCCTTGGAATGCTTAATACATACTGTCTATTATTGTATTATCCTTTCGTATATTATATACAAAATGTTTATGTCTCCCATACCGCTCTAAACACGTACTCAATAATCGAAATATTTTATTTATTATTATACAAAAAGAAAACATTTACATTATTATATTAAATTATTGCTAGAGAATTTCATTATCATTAGGCTAAAATCATTAAAAGTTAAATCGCTTCGCAACAGACAGTTGGCGGAATTAATTTGGCAACGTTCAGGAAGACTACTTTCCTACACTAACGACACAGGAATGTATAAACTAAATTCGTTCACATAACATATTGGTAACTAAATAGTGGCATAATTACTTTTCAATTCCCAAACGAATCAGAATTTTCAAAGTAGCTATCTAGCCTAACATTAAAACAAATTTCAACAGATAAAATAATAGGAAGCACCGGAAAATACAACAAACAATAATTATTACCACAAATAAAAATTAATATTAGTAGAAGTTGGCTAAGGAGTGATGTTATGCACATATTTGGCCACTGTACATCATATTGAATTAATAGGTACATTCGTAATAGAAATCCACTCATTAGTAGCAATAACTACTCACTCTCAATAAATTCACTAAAGACGTGCGTTTCGCCCACCTAATAAACCTACATAATATTAGGTGATATGATGTCAATACACAATATTAATCAATTCATTGTCGAATTACTTTTAAAGAATAGGTATATAATAATTTTTATTTGCAAATAATCTTTCAAAACTATCCAAATATTTTATCTTGTCAAACGTCCATTTATCCAGCCCCGCAACTAGGATGATAATGGTACAATTATGATATTATTAATGTTTCTTTAATAATATTTGTATTTACACTGAAAAAAATACTCTATGAACTCTTACATTCCACGCATAATTCTATCAACATCAACAATCAAAGGCAAACATATAATTGTAACTAAAATAAAACATTTAGAGTAAAAGGATATGTAATTAACATTAAAACGATAGTCACTGGAATGACCTAACATATTGATAAAAGTGGTTCATATATAACTAATTATTATTTTATTACTATATAAATTATCATATGTAAAGTGATATGGATCGGTCTAAAATATTGCGGAATATTACTCCAACGTCATGTAATTATATGTTTTGTTTAGCGCCCAGACAACCAGACATGTAAAGTCACCTTGCACCGAAGACAAGGTTAGATTGAATGAACAACAAAAAATAAAACTGACGGAATGAACGCGTGCGTCGAAATCGGCTCCTGGCTTCTCTATAAGGACATAACAGATATATATAACAAAACATCGAGCTTCAACGTCTTAAACTACATACATATATGAATATAATCAAATAATGTTTTATTTAGTATTGCCATCTAGTTATGATATGTGTATACGATACGCATAACTTATATTTATATCGTCGGTTTCAAAAGCTTGTTCACGAAGACGGAGATGACGTCGAGGAAACTGAGGATGAGGAGGATGATGAACGCAAATTCTTTTTAATATGTGTATCGAAATGTTTTATCATGTGATCTTTTCGTATAAAGCCTTTGCCGCAGTGGTCGCATGCAAATGGCTTGCAGCCTGAGTGCAAGCACATGTGACGACGCAAATCAGTTTTGTGATTAAACGATTTCGGGCATTCGTGGCATTTGAATGGCTTATTGTGAGCATGCTTTAAATAGTGGCCCTCGTATGAAACGTCGTCAGAGAAGCGCTTGCCGCATCGATCACACTTAAAAGGCTTAGCTCCTGAGTGAAAAGTTTTATTGTGCTGCGTGAGATAGCACGCTTTGTTAAACAATTTATCACATTCAAAACATTTATGAACGGTGGTAGGTGCACTCTTTTTCAGTTGATTTCTTTCAGTCAACGGCGTACTTGGCACCGTTGATGATATAGAAGGAGAGCCGTGGCTTTCATTTTCAGCTTTAGCACTCTCTGGACTAGCAGGCGACTTCATTTGTGCACCATAATTTTCTTTGTTTGCATAATCCATAATGTCTTCAATTTTTAGAATTTGAAGCTCACTAGAGTCACTTCGTAATACGTCATCCTCCCTTTTAATAGTTTTACCCCCTACAGCGTAACCATACGGATAAACTTTTATGTTATCCGTATTATAATTAGTAATGCTGTCTTTCATAGGTTTGGGGAAATAACTATATTCATAATCAATATCTTGTCCATTTATATCAATACTGTTGTATTGAGGAGAAGAATGGACTGGATCAACTATTATGTAACCGGCGGTAGACTCGTCGGTAATAACTTGACCCCCCACGTTAGGTGATGTGACATAGTTAGAAACATAAACGCTAAAGCTCTGCGTTTGGAGCTGCGAAAAGCTAGGCAAGCGTCCACTGGCAGGCTGAATAGACGTTTCTTGTTCCATAACTTCGACTTCTTCGGGTGTTGATTCACCAAAAGTAGCCGGATTGGCTATAGGCAGATTGTTGATAGCCATATCCATAACGTGGGGGGCCATCCCGTTTGGGTAACTCGGTGCTATAGTCTGCTGAAAATTCTGACCCAAATATAATGGGGTGTGCGTGGGGTCCGGTACCGAAGGCCCCAAAGGATCCGTAGACCTCGGACTGTATGGGTTGACACCCAAATGACTGAACGGCGGCAGTGTGTGCGCCGTAAGCGCTGGAGTACTCTGGGTTAGAGCTGGAGTTGAAATATTGCTGGTTGACACTGATAGCAGGCCCCTCATATGGTGATTTTGTGAAACAGAGGGACCTGCTTCCCCGTTTGGGGGATTCGCACTAGAAGATATTGATGCACCTTTAGACCCCTGGCTGTCATTCGGATTACCTATCCCTGGAGGTTGACTACCTATATTAATAGGATGAGAACCTACTTGATGTTGTAGAGGATGGTTAACTAAAGGATTATTACTGAAATTATTATCTAAGTTACCCTGTTGAAGATGCGTATATGGCGGCTTGGACTGCATCGCGGCGACCCGATGTGAGCGATCAAAACTTTGCGACGCGTAGGGTGATTGTAGTGCTCCATCATCAACGCCCCGGCTGTCGTCTGAGGGCACAGGACTCTGCGTGTTTGAGTCTGCGCTTTGCTGTTGAGCACGAGCCTGAAGAGACTCCCGCGTGGGATGATGATGACTTGAAATTGGCATTGTTGCTGGATCTGGCTGACCTGATGATCGTACAGCATTTTTGTGTAAAGTGGTATTGTAATGTCTTTTAAGATGCCCCGAACTCGTAAACCATTTATTACAAGCTGTACAGTTGTATGTTTTTGGTCTTCTCGCTTCATTTGATTTCCAATTTGCTCCTTTCCCACCAATCGACGGTAATGCAGATGATGTAGGATTAGCAGGTTGCGTACTCGTTATTTGCGGTGCGTTGGGCGAATCATATGGCCGGTATGGCGGTTTCATATCAGAATTGGATGAAGCCACGGGCCCTGCGTATTCTGACAGCGATGGCATTTGTACTCCGGAATATATTTTTTGATCGACATGCATAAATTGTTTTTGATCGTGATGTACTGGAAGGAACTTATCTTGTGCGTATGCAAATTTTTGTTCAGGATGAAACATTTTTACGTCTGAAGGGTACGGTTTTTGTTCTTGGAACATTTTCTGTTCTTTAAATAGAGATACATCTCCATTTATTTGTGGATTATTGTATAATTTTTGAGTCTCCCATGGCATCATCGGGACTGTTCGTGTGTTTACTTCTCTTCCTTGTGGTTGTGTTTCTTCATATTGATTGTTTTGTGTCTCGCCCTCGTTACCTTGGTATACCACCTTTTGTGAGTCCAAATCTAATATGTCTGAGGACTCTTCATGTTCCTCCTTTACTTTAATATTTTCATTTTGGTAACCAGAACTGTTAAATTGTTTACCAGCAAATTGTTGGAACGGCATTGCTGCTGCCGTAGGTGTCGAGCTTGATCCTGCATGAGCCGAGTTACAATGCTCATTCAATTGTACAGCAGAGTCGCATACAAAGCCACATTTGTCACACTGGTTTGGAGATGGTGAGGGTGTAGGCTGATTTAATGGCTGTCCATATAAAGGGCTCGAGGAAGATACTTGTGATACTCGATCTTGTAAATTATAAGGGTGGAAACGATTTGACTTGTGGTAGTCTTGATTATATTGAGATTGATCCCAGTTAATTTGTTCTGAATGCTGATTCTGAGAGAAGTTTGAATGTGAATAATTATTACCATATTGTGCTCCGGGAGAGAAGGTGGTTTGGTCTGGATTCTGATATGGCGATGGCGCACTGTGGTAGCTTTGTGGTGTTGCTGGATGAGGAAACTGCGTAGAAGTCTCCGGTGTAGCACGTTGTTGAAATTCCGGACTAGGTTTTGTAATCATGTTGTCACTGGAGTCTGCAGGGGCTGACACAGTAGTTTCGTTTTTTATTTTTGTGCCGTTGTTATTTTCAGTATCATTTTGTGAATTTTGCGTACCCCACTTCACATATAAATTTTCTTTGTGATATTGTAAATGCACTTCTAAAGAATCAACAGTGTCCAAATAAAGATCGCACACCTTACAATGATAATCCCTCGACGGTAAAGTCGACGACACGGTGTTGCTGTTAGCCATTTAAATCATTAATCCAAAGGAGAGCACCGCCTCCTCCAAAGAAAAAATTAAAATAAAAAACGGCACTCTGTTCTTCCACGCACATGTAGCCGTTGCTACACAAATCAAGCGCTACAGGTTAAAGTCATGGTCGTAATCGCGGCGTCTCCCTCGCGGTCCAGCTTATGCCACAGTAATGTTTTCAAAGAAAGTTTTTCGCGGCATCGCGCGCGGGCGGGCGTCGGGCCACGTGCGCGCTGTAAACACTGCCGCTGTATTCGTAAACAACACAAAACTCCGCTCAACTGTCCGAATGCACAAATTTTAAATCGATGCTTTACACAAAAAATATAGTTTTTAAAGTTCCAAACTCAATGTTCATCGTAGTTATTTACTAAAACTAAATTGTAAACTTTTATCGTTAAATAATAATCACAGTAAATGTTAATTGGATATCTTGGCACTTTTCTTAACAAAATCGCGACGTGTTATGTAGTTTGTAATAAAGCGCGAACACGACGGGTCAGCCGCCGGGTACGGACGCTATGAACGTTTACAAGCAACTGACAGCCTTCCCGAAGTCGCCTTCGGGGGCATGACTTCAATAACAATTCGCAACGTCGTCCCCCACCGAGACGTGAGTGCGAGCGAGAACGACACGCCGCGCGCCGTGATGAAGTTATCGCTTCTTCGTCCTTTTGTTCGTCCTTGGCGGAAGCGAGAGAGCTGCGTGGGGGAGGGCGGGGGTGCGGGGAACGGACCGGTCCTACTCTTTCTCAAAATTGAAATGCCCGGTCGAAATGTCCGGTGAAGCTGCGTCCGAGTGGGACAGCAATAGCACCCACCCTTATAATGCGGGCTGCCCGAACCTGCGACTAAATTTTCTAAATTTTAAATCTCGTTTTTTATTCTTCGAAGACTCCAAGGAAGTAGTTTTAGTAGTTCACAAAATTAATGTTACTTATTCTTCAAAGTAATTATAATGTAGTAATTAAATAATAATTTGAAAAAGTTTATATAAATAATGTTTGAATATATTGTTGATTTGAAGGTTGATGCAAAACAGGTTTATGAATTTAAAGAACGTATCCTACTATTTTATAGGTATACTTACGATACCGATGTTGGTTATTTTAATGTAAACGTCTACAGCGAATGCAGTGTCATTGACCAAATGCAATATGAGGTTATATTAAGTAACGAAAATTTTAAGATCAATTATTTTCTAAACAGCAACCATGTAATTGATTACGTATAAGAAAATCATGTATTTAATAACATACGTTAAATACACACACACAGCGGTTAAATAGTTCAAAAGAAGTGTAAAAGTTAAGTGTCAAAAACTTGCTTAATAAAATTACATACATTACAAGTAATACAATTTCAAATGATGTACAATTACATATTTGCAATTACAACTTGACGAATAATCAGAAAAATATATGTTTAAAAGCTATAGCGAAATTAGATGATGATTGCAAGATAATGACTGCTCTAAACATGTTAGGAGATGAAATAGGAATAATTTAAAACCAGTTTTTTAAGCTTAAAGCTGAGATGTGTAGTCTGTGGCCGGTGGACGGTCATGCAAACTATGGGGAGTGCCGTCATCGATTTTCTCGGACGATGCCGATCACTCGTCTCCCCTACCGTTTTACACTCGGACTTTCTTCCTATCTATATTATACTTATGTATACCGGAGATTATTACGCAGCTCTGTGCTGGGGTTATACTTTAATATTTAGATTGGAAATATATTATGAACATGATTTGAAATAATTAATAAGGATTTGAAATAATTAAAAATGTTAGAACAAAATCAATTTTATCAAAACTTTTTACAACACACACATTTTTTGTAAATTGCATTTTATTTTATATTTGTTACATGATTGTAAATTTTAATGGTAATATTTAAAAGTTAATGTAAAAAAACTGCTGATTATATAAAAGAATTATTTGAAAATAAATATTATTATTTGACTACTCTTATCAAACTATTATAATATTATGTTATGAGTGCGTACTCCACAAGATTATTAAGTTATCTATTATTATTGAATCCTACAATAGCAAGCTTAGGAGAAACAAAACTGACATGTTTTTAAGTAATATGCCAATTAAAGTACCAATTTTATAAGTAAACTTTTACTTATAAAATGTATCTATTTTTAACGATATTATTAAAAGAATGGCATCTTACCAATAAAATATCTACATTTTGCACAATATGAAAATGCAATTACAGAAACATAAGAATTTAAATAGAGCTGAGCAAACAAATAAAAAGTAAAAATCGAGCTGTGATCAGTACTTTGCTAAAAATAAAACACGAACTGGATATGAGTCTCTGATTCAAAGTTGATACTTTAAAGAAATTAAACGTTATTTTAGTTCCATTAAAACTTATTCATAAAAAGTTATAACAATAATTATGTACTTATTATCACTTATCACTCATTTGAAAGGTTAATATCTTTTCACTCTTTATTTTATCTTAATAAACTAAGTCTTGAAGTTCACGTGGTTGTGAAGACATTTGTTGTTATTACAGGCAAATATTCATATATGTAGTTTTGTAATCCTATTAATTATTTAATATTATAAATGCGAAAGTTTGTAAGGATGTGTGTGTGTTTGTTGCTCTTTCACGCAAAAACTGCTGAACCGATTGCAATGAAATTTGGTACGTAGACAGCTGGACAACTGGAATAACATATAAGCAACTTTTTATCTCGATATGCCTACGGGATACGGACTTACGCTTGTGAAACCGCGAGGCACAGCTAGTGTAATAAATAAGTATAATCTAGTATAGTATTATGTTATCTGTGGTGTAATAAAAACCCTTACATAATGATGTTTATGTTTAAATACTATTTACCTACCGTTTTAGTAAAACCGGAGACTTCTAAAATTTGGTATTTACAATAAATCGTGAGCCTGAGCTCTGAGTGTCTGGGCTATCAACGCACAGCCCAAGCTACTGAACCGATCGGGATGGAATTTTTACATGGAAATAGCCACTAGAATGTAGACGTGTGCTAAAAAGAATATTGACAAATTCTGCCTCTCAGGGGTAAAATAGGGTATGAATGTTTTCACCCTAAAATTTATTTTGATCCTGCGGGGTAAGCTGACTTTAAATTACTAATTATTCATAATTATATAGGTCATCACTATTCTAGCTTAAATACATTTTATTTTAAAATATATAATCTACTAAAACGTATTATTACATGTAAAAATCTTAAATATTTGAATCTTAAATCCTACGGTTATGACGAACTGACCATATTTTGGTATGGCGCCTCTCTTCGCATATTTTGTTATTTTTCTCACAGTAAATTATCTACTATATAAAAATAAGTCGGGTTTTCCTTCCTGACGCTATAACTCCAGAACGCACGAAACGATTTCCACGGTCTTGCATTCGTTGGAAAGGTCTCGGGCTCCGTGAGGTTTATAGCAAAAAAAATCAGGGAAAATTTCAACAGAAAAGCGGGAAAATCATTTTTCACATACAGCCATCTGGTGGCGAAACGGAGTTCGCCGGGTTTGCTAGTACTACTTAATTAAATCAACTAATGGATTTGTCCTATATTTTTAACGTGTTTGATGAAAGGAACCGACCAATTATGATAAATACAATAATTCAAATATTTCTACATTCTTGTTTTCCTTATATTTTAGGGAATAAAAAACTTAAATTAAGACATGAGTATTAGCGTCTTCTCTTATTACCTTAAGGGCAAATATAAAACTTCATTTCTCACTCATATCAATAGATATGCTGCAAACTTACATACTGCATTTTTAAAGATTTTTTTTACTTATTTCAGTTGGTTTAGTGCACAATAAAGATTTTAATTTTGATTCACATATAGCCAGACGCACTTTTAGAAATATATTATAATAAACGTATTTGTATGCTACATACATAAAATACATTGCATTTTGCAGAAATAAAAGTCGATAAATCAAAGACATATTATCTAATTATACGATATACTTTATTTTTATAATAGATTATCTAAAATAGATAAAATAGATTATTTAAAAATACAATAAAACATTTGCAGTATGTAAGCTACTTTTGTTTTACGACTCAGAACCGCTTATGAGAGATAATAATATAGTAACCTATGTATTTAGCCGTAAAATCACAGTACAATGCTCATAAAATAATAAAAATTGTCGAAAAATAAAATTGAAAATATTTTAAGCTCAAACAATATTACTAAGCTCTTTTATTACTATGGCGTTATTGTTTCTCTGTGCACTATACTTTCAAACAAAGGCATTTTTCTATACTGTGACGCTTATCGGATTACATAGAATTCAACACGTTGCACTGGCGTTAACGTTCTGAGTAAGTAATTAGTAGCGATAAGAGTTTACAAGTGTTGATGAGCTATTATATCAGCTTACAATTCTTATCTTAAAATCTTGATTCTTAAACTACTTATATATAATTATTAACGACATAGTCTTAGTGATATGTCTAAACTTCTTTACTTCTTCTGTAAATTGTACGTATTATCAAATGCATCAAAATTGTCCCCAAGCACAGACTCGGGGCAGATTTTGCGACCGATACCTTCCGAGATGTTAACCTGAAAAATGTAATAGATTGAACAGTGGTGACTCAGTTTCTACATAGATAATAAACATAGTTAAAAATGTAAAAAGCGCTTAAAATTCTAATAAAATTACATACACTGTCTATTGTAAGAAAATTATTTGATGCTGGCTAATCAGGATAACAAGATAATCTCATGAAATTATTGTAATATCACCGATCTTTGCTACATGTGCAAAATTTGATTTAAATCAGTCCTTTTAAAGTGGGTCAAAATCAAGTCTAACTAAGAGTCGGTTACATGCAAACGCACAGGTGAAGGCAATAAAAGCATATTATAAATTAATAAAAAAAAAATAATTCTTTTTATTTGCCATCAATTTCTAAGGTTATCTTTCATAATATCCTTCTTATACCAATAACAACATGATGATAAAATAAGTAAATATTGTAATCAAAAAATTTTTTGATTGGATCTTAATTAGAACTCAGTATCACTTTTCTCAATATAAAATATGTAATATAACATTACATTGGATATTTTATCTCATAAATTTAGCAGAACGTTTATGTTGCATACCTTCTTCAAATTTTCTCAATTCTTCTTTACATATTAGATAAAAAATAACATAATATTATCAATACCATTATCTTATAGCTTATTCGTACCTTAGTGGAATACACTAGAGAATTTACTCGTGCATTATACATATACTTACGAATTAATAAAGAAACAATCATTTGTAATGTATGGAACATTTGGACGCTATGTTCGGTGAGATGCTCTCAACAAACATAAGCGACATCGAAATCACAATTTTGTAATAGTACCCCGATAACAACGCGGCTTTTAAACCGATTGACACAATTCTTTTTGTGTTTGTAAGAGAATTATTGTATTACCTATTTTGGAATCTATGGTGGGTACTAACTGATGACTCCCCAAACATTAAACTGGGGATTTAAAAAATAAACGGTGACCTACTTACCGTGAGGTATCGTTGGAAAGTATATGACTTCTTACCAGTACCATCCATTTTAATTGATTAAGTTGGTTCGAAAATGTCTTCGATATCATCACGTGCTGTAAATGCATAATGAATTATGAATAGATTTATATTTTATATGATAAATAAGGGAGGAAAAATGGCGTGTGGGGTTGATTTAATTAGTTATTCAAGGTATAGATAATTTCTTACTTTTAATAGTTAACTAGCCCTTCGCTACGTATTAGTTAAAGTATGACTGCCTGTCTGTCTGAGTGTTAGTTGTGTATGTCTATATGTGACATCGTAGCTCTCAAACGGATGGAACGCTTTCGTTTTGATTCCTATATTCAAAATGGGGTCGGACTTCAAACGTTTATTTAATTTATTGTTATGAAATAGTCGCAATCGGTGCTAAAAGTTATATAAAACATTAATTAGCAACGACAACGACTTTATTTAAATTAAACATTGTTAATATTTGTAACTTTTAGGTGGAGGGAACGTTGGTGACCTTTTTTGTAAAAAGTTTTATACCTGTAACATTTCTTTATACGCACCTTGCGTTCACTCGTGGCTGAAATTTTGAACCTACAGGTTGCATTTCTTGCTATACCCATTTTTTGTCATTTTATCTATTTTTGTTACTAGAATTATATTATAATAAAATAAAAAAAAACAAGAAATGCTGGTGAATTGACATATAACAATCCTCCATATAACATATAAAAACCTCCATCTTGTTTTTGCTTCATAAAATATTAGACTCGATACATCTAAGTATTCATGATTGTTCGATAACATTTTTTTATTGCCGAATACTGGGTATTTTACTACAATAGAATGCTCTAGTGAGGTGATATAGCCTATCAGCTTCGCTTTAAGTGTTAGATGGCTAAAACAATAAATAACGGACTTTCATAAATATCATTCGCTTCCTGTGATGAGATATTTGCTTAGTTCTAGATATTGTTATAAATAGGTATATTCAATATTTTATGGCAGAAAAGAAAGATATTCTCTATTGCAATGTATATTGACAAAGTAACTTGAAACATTTTTTGAATAATAGTTCTTAACGTTTAATATCCAGATACCATTTTCTTTAGATATTTGTTTTTTATTAGCGGTAATGCTATTATTATTAAGTGGGTGGGTATGTTATATATGGCAAAACGAAGGCGCTCCTAAAATTTGAAGTTCTAGTAAAGATTAAAGATATCAATTACCCTGTAAAAGCAATCCCCTCATTTATAATCATTAAAATGTACCTCTAAGATTTTTTTTATACTGCGGTTCAATATTAAAAGATACTTTTATATAAATAGTTATTTGCTGGCTTTTTATTTGTATCAATATATGTATAAGCAAAAAGTCTTTAAGGGATTATGATGGTCAGATTGAACGTTGAGGGTTGCTTCGTCCTCTTTGGCAATTAAACATTGAAAAGTGTCATCTATATTAAAAAAGTCTTATCTATATTAATGTTATACACAAGTAAAGTTTGACAATTTTGTATATATATTTTTTTTATGTCATAGCAGGCAGCTGAGCTGGTGGTTCGCCAGATGGTAAGCGATCACCACCGCCCATAAACATTCGCAAAGGTATCACCTCTGTAAATGCGCTGCCCGCTTTTATGGGGTAAGGGAAAAGGAAAGGATTAACGACTGGAAAGAAGGAATCGACTAGGACGGGTGAGGAAAAGGAAACGGGCCTCCGGCTCCCCCACTCACCGTACGAAACACAGTGGCATGCCACTATTTCACGCCGGTTTTCTGTGGGGGTTTGGTACTTCCCCGGTGCGAGCTGGCCCAATTCGTGCCGAAGCGTGCTCGACTCCCACAATATATAATTGTATTTAACGTTTTGTTGGGGTAATCTCTGTATTTTTTATTATTATATGAAAGCAACTTTACGTGGCTTTTACAAGTCATAAGCTATATTCGGTTTTGTTTTTAGCCCGGGACAACCTAGGCGCAGCCGGGACGAGCCCCGTATGTAGTATATTGTGACATATACGTGAAGAGCGACTAAATGTTATTATAATTGCTCTTTTTTTCATACCTAGATTGTTCTTTTAATCTAAAGCTGTTATATATTTGTTTCAAAAGAGATAATACTATGTGTAGGTAGAATCAAATTTGCTGCGTAACCGCGTATAGCAAAAATAAATAGAGTTCTATGTGAAATCGTAGTTAAAATATATGTATTTTAATTCAAATTACTTCATATTATACATAATTAGCAAATGATTGCTAAAAACAAAGATAAATTGCATTAAAACATATTTTTAGTAACATTCCTCAAAAAAACCACACAACGCAGCGGAAGTTACTCAGTGTGCATTATGTATTCGGCTTTAAGGAAATAACTTTTTACATATACATGTTTAGTCGAAAAGATAATATTTAGGATGTATTTACCATATTATTCAATTTTTCTGACCTAGATACTCACTCAAGTCTACACCATATCTTTATTTCCTAGTAATTTTAATGTAAAACCTTTTCCTCTCACCTAGACTTGTACCCAATAATATACTGCCTGGTCCCAATTCTGGCCGAATACATACCGACTTCTCCTAGCGCAAAATATATTTTATTAAAAGCATAACCAGTCATACTGTATGGTGTCAGTTTCATAACAAATAGCTATTATAGGCGAGTAGTAATTAGATTCAGTCACCGATTTGACTTTAGTGCTGAGGTCACATTGATGGAAGTCAATTCTGCGAACGCTCCCGTTTCAAGTCCGTAGTTGAATTGGCCAGACGTGTTATTATTTAGCGATTACTAATCGTCATTTATATTCCATGTTTTATTGATGAAATACGAAGTGGTTAGATTGTTATACCTAAATTAGATTATTGGTTGTTCTTTTTTTCGATTGACACATTTGATTTAAGCCTGGCTTACAGTAGAAATTAATAAGGTCATTTATGTACAGCTAATTTAATAGCATTTTTTTTTCAAATTTGAGCCTAGATGAACACTTTTCAGTGTGGGAGTCGAGCAGGCTTCGGCACGAATGGCAGTCCAGCTCTAGGAAGGGACCACACTTCCACAGAATATCAATATGCAATACTAGAATGTGATTGAATGTGTGTTTCGTATGGTAAGTGGTGGATCCAGTGCCTGTATCCTTTTCCTTACTTTGGTTCTTTAATTAAGACCTTTCCCTTATTTCCGTCTTCGATCCTTTTTATATCACATACCCTTTATAGTCAGCTATCCGTTTGTAAAAGTTGAATGACATAAAAACAGTAAAAGGAAAACTTTACTTCATGTTAAACAGTTTAAAAATGATAGCTAATAGTCATAAATTTTCTTTATATTAAATAAATTATTTTTACGGACAAGCAGTCTAAACTTATATCTAGTAATTTTATAGAATAAATAATTATCCTGCTTTCACCAACAAAGATTCGAAAAATTTTAAATACATCGTTTAATTCCGTGTAACGTCACCTATGTCATTTTTGTCACCAGCTATTCATACTAGATCGTAATAAATAAAACTAATCTATAAGATAATAATCAGCTACGTAACTCCAACAAACATGTGTTTTGCATATTTGTATATATAACAAATGCTTATGCCTTGTTATATAACAGATAACACAAAAGAAAATTTTAACATATTCATTGTTCATAATAATAAAATTATTACTTAGTGAATAAATAAGTTTTTTATTCATAACAATGCTATGCGAATGTGATTAAAATCGTGTAGCTACTTAAAAAGAGAGATCTAAACTAAAACAAATTTAAAACCCAAGCGAAGCAACCAAATTGCGCGACGTTGTCAAATTCACCCGGTGCACAAAAAAAAAATACAAATGCATCTAGCAACATCGCATTATCACTCACACAGATGCATTAATAGGCTAAGTCACGCAGTATAAACGAAACGTTTCTTAGAAAATTACACTCACTCAAAGAACATTTCTATTCTGTGTTATATAATAGGTGTCTATTGAAAAAAAAACTGAGTCGAGCATAGAGATCCCGAAAACAATGCAGCGTCTCTGCGGACGCCGCAGTCACGTGCAATTTAAAACTTTCCTCGAAACGTGTTTTTGGAACAATCCATGATAATGGACTGAAACATTTTTACATGATTTAGATTATTTTTAAAGCTGTGTAAAATATATAGGTATCTAGTAGATAAATGAAAATAGAAAAAAATACAGATTTCCTAATATTTTCTACATATTTATACCCCACGATATTACTATATTTGTGTAAAATGTGTTGTATTGGTTTCTATATAGCTACGAACATCTTCTAAAACTTTACAACTAATAAAACCCTTCTTATATAACTGACCCGCCTAATTCATAACATCTCAAGGCATCGTTTTCTTTTTATTATTATGTCACGTAAAGTAGGATTATATTAACTCAGTACAAATTGTAAATAATTTCTAGCGTTCTATTTACATGGATGAATTTATTATACTGTAAGTTAAAAATATTTTATATACACAATCGTGGCAGCTCTCGATTAAAGAATGCGTTGCGTATAGTCAGATCTCATCACCTATAAGGGATGGGGTGCATAGGAATGCAGCAGATAAAAAACGATTTACAGTTAGCGGGGGTGGCGCAACCGGTTTCTATCCAACGCAACCACTGTTATTTCACCTCAAAATATGTTGCGTTAGTAAAATGCGAACTATTGTTTTATCATGTAATAAAACTAATCTGTGATATTATGAATCTAAATTTTATGCAAGTACATAGTCGTAAAGGCATTTTAAAATTTTGTTATATGAACTATGTTTCTAATACTTTAATAAAATTCATTTTATGCTTACAATATATAGAGCATTAAGGCATAGATTGTCTACTTAATACGATGTATTATGTTAAATTTAAACCGATTTCCATGCGAGTGGCTGGTCATCAATTTACGGAGGGTTGGTGCGGGACGGGCGAGCTCAGCCTCATCTAACCCCTTATTTTACATTTCACACTCCGGGAAAATCGTTAGAGAAATCTGCGTAACGTACATGTCCGAGACATACGCACACACGCACAGCATCGCTGTAAGCGCGCGTCCGAGCCACCCTTGCTTACCCCCTCATATCGATCAAACTTCAAGAAATCCTCTTACCTATACGTAGTATACTGATTACATGTAAATTGAGATTTGGTATTCATCCACGTAAATCTGTAGGTAAAGTGTTTGAGAATAATATGCCGTAATTATGTGCAGGTCGGTCAATTTACAACTGCCAATCATGTTATTGCAAGCTTCAGAAGCTTACACAACCTGAAGATTGATAAACATCAAAACATATTTTTTTAATTAATAGATAATAAAATATTATATAAGAAAAGTTTGTGAGTTACAATCTAGAACGTGTTGGGTGCAAATACCTATAATAAAAATAAGAGGTAATCGAATTTGTAAGCTATAAAACTGGAACGTGTATTTGGTAAGAAGACTCGGGGCGCAATCTAGGAGCCCAGGCGATCTATTGAAAGATGTCAGCCAAGGGAGCGGCGAGCCGAGTGGTCACATATATTATTACCGTACAATGTCACTATGCAAATGTATGTAGGAAGGCTTTGTGTGTACGCACTTACGCATACGGGGAGGCGGGTGTCGTCTCCACACAATCCGCTTTCCCCGGCAGGCTCGCGCCGACTCGCGCCAAAGATGGTTCTACGCATGTGAGTGTACACACGCGGCACTTTCTCTTGAAGCTCGCCACTGGCTTTTAAAGAGGGTGGAGGGTGGCAGGGGGTGGCCAGAGGGCGAATCGTTCCGAACGGGTAACCTCGGGGGGCAGCGGACAGCGTGGACTCACGTGCGCCACGTACAATTGAAACCATGGGCTTGCTTTTGCAGCGTAAGATCCAGTACTCTTGAGAGCTGCAAGTTAGTGACAAGCCTAAACCGAATGTCACGAGCAACAGGTCTCCGATTGATATCCTAGCAATATTCGTAACGTCACCCGAAATTCGATCCTATTGCTATTGTTTACAATCTCCTTTAAATCAAGATTTTTTGTTGTATTAAATTAGTTGATTTATATATATTTCTACACTATTAACCAAGGAAAAGCGTAGTGCAGTACTTTGCGCCAATGAGGGTGAAGGTTCCGTTTATTAAATGTAGGTACTCAAAACCCTCGGCAAATGATAACACGCTTCCAAAAATACCTGTAATAGATGTTCATTAGCGCCGCTTCGCACACTGCAAGAAAAAAATAATTTGAAATCGTAATTAGAGATGTTTACATAACTGTTAAACAAATATTTACTTAATTTTTAATATTTTTTCCTCTTTCCGGCAGAGGGTCGGGTTTAAGTATATTTATTTTTCTCGAGGCAAAGGAAAAATTCTGAAATTACATCTGAACGTTGAGACTCAAAGATTCGGATAAAATGTTGCGGATACCTACGGTCTTTAGTTTAATTTAATAATGTCGCCTTCAAATGTGGAGGTTCGATATCTACGTACTTACGAATAAATATCAGTGGGTCAAACGTCTTGTGAAATTTAGTGTGAAGCTTTACATCTTGAAGACACAAATTAAAGACGATTTTACTTAAAGTGAAGTCCCTTGTTTCAATAATGGGCACATCCATTTCACATCTATTTCACCGATTGATTTTCTACATTGACATATTATAGACATGACTATAGTCTATGCCTTAGTATGGTCTCTAAGTCTTTACAGAGTTTGAATTCCGAGATACTACGCTAAAGCATTAACGGTATCTACGGGTGTAAATTTTCTATTAAGTAATGCTACTATCAGGGTCAGTTATATTTATATTGTAAAAACAGAGTTCAAATATACAAATTTTCATTATGATTTGTTGATGTTCCCATCACTGGGATTTTTGTTTTCAGGTAAAACTCAAAGAAATTTAGCCGCACTGCGTCACCCCTTTGATAAGGCTGATCCACACACTCCGGTCGTATGACTTTCTCGATAAAACTTAATTAAATTCTCTCCCCTTCATAGCGCTCGAGCGGCTCTCGTAGTACTTGCACATTTATGTTGGACTTACAAATAAACAGGTTAAAAAAGATAAAATTAAATGGTTTTGTGGGAATGCAACGCTCTCTATAATACTTAATCACGTACATAAATTAACGCTTCAAAATTATGTATCAACATCTATGTAGGTACATAATATTCGTTAACTTTAGCTTGCTATATTATTAGCGTTTTATACCGTCTTGTACTTTCTTATATCGGGCTGACGTACAGAGTAGTCCGTTTTCCTCAATATCATTGAAACTTACTTTACACATTCCAGTAAGTCCACTTTATATCTGTCACGCGAACTTAATGACATCGGGAATTACTCATATTATTCCTAACGAAATAACTTAACGACATAGATAGAAAGGATAAGATAATTAGTACAGAGACCCACCAAATTACAATAAGTTCGAAGCATCGTAACCTTTTGAAAGATTCCCTTCTAACAGTCTAAGAGTCATACGTAATTATCAGCATTCAGCAAGCTTAAACAATAGAAGATTTTCCTTTCTGCTGGCACGTTTACATTTTTAATGAAATTCTTTTATTGCTTTAGTTAAAGTATTTAAAACAACCGGAACGGACTTGTTGTTTTTGAATTCCCTCCTTAATTTTATTATAATAATATACATGTACCTACAACCTAATTCAAACATCACTATGAAAACTTTAATAGCTCATTCTTAATCAATAAGCGTTATGTGATTATTATATGAAAACTTTATCTCAACCTTTCAAAGTTACAATATTCATATGATGTTCAATTACCTTCGTCCCAAAATAAAATCAATAATCTAGCTATAACGAGATGTCCAATATGTAAGCAAATTTCCAAGCGCCCTCAACCTGTTCCATTTCCTATGTCCGCATAATAGATAAATGTATACTCATATATGTAAATAAGTACCTTGAAAGCGTACAAGACCCAATATATAGTTTAAAGCTATATATACAGGCTTGACAGTACTAGCCTCCCCCACACCAGGATATTTTACTTTATCTGGACGTGGCCCCTTAGGCGCGTCCTAAACACCACCCAGGAAGGTGGCACACCCCACCTCCCTACGCCCGGAACCACCTCATAGTACACACCATACGCAGAGAACTAATTCTGCCAACCTCCATAAACTCATATGTATATATAGACTTATTTAAATACAATTTAGAGCGGTACCTCTGCTCAAACAACTAGCAGAGTGAGGCTAAAATCAATTTAGCGAACGTAGTTGCCTATTAGTTTCGATGATTTAATATCTACGAATAACGCACTATGAGTGAAACTGAAAAATAGTATTCAATTTATAAATTTATTGAGAACAAATAAATACTCGTTCTGAATAGGTACATGAAGACGAGTTTTTATTTATTCTCAATAAATTTAATCGTTCTGAAATAACAAATTTTGTAAATATTCTAACAAACGTAACATAATATATAAAATGCATATTGTTTAATAGCTCAAAGAAAAATAACGCTCAGTGAGAAAAAATAGCTCACAACCAACTTGACAAAGTTTGACACATGGCTCAAAAGTAAGTACTCACGACCCATTGTCACAACCACAGAAAGACCACATAGTGAAATTCGTGGTGTGGCTGACACGCTATTCGACCTCGAAGATATGCGCTTATAGAACCATACCTGATTAGGTATCATGCGCAGTTTTTTGAGATATGGATCCTTCTATATACTTGTCTCGAAAGGTAGTGGCAATGTCCTTAGGAATGTTTTTTTATAAGCAGGCACTACACAGACTATATATTTTATGTCATTTCTGCAGTAAAAATGTCATTGATTAATTCATTTAGGGCATAATCTCTGGATCTACTGAACCGATTTTAAATAATTATTTTATCAATCGAAAGCCATGTTATGTGGGTCATAAGCTACTTTTTATTTTTATTTTATCCCGGATCTACTCTGAATGGGGCAGAACGAACCGAATTACACCACTTGGATTTTAATGATTTATTGTTTGTGAGATTTCTCTTAATCGGGAATAGGATACTTAGTAACTAACTATTAAAAAATTTAAAATCTTACAATAACAATATCTTAGACGATCGGTCACTCGAATATTACCAGTGGTGGTGTTCGATCGATACCAGAAATGTAATATGTAATTTCTTTTTTTATCAGTCTGTCTGAATCTGAAATATAAAAATCGACCATGAAGTGGAATTCGTATCCACGTCCTTCGACTTACCGTGACGACATCTTCATTGCGTGTCTTATGGTAAAGAATAGATGATATTATATTGCTTTGGTAGAACACAGGCGAACAGCTAGTTTACAGTACCTGCCTAACTAACAGTGGTATATAATGAACATATTTTTAAACAGATATTTAGATTCTTCTATAGGTTTGTGTTATTTTATTCTATTTTAATACGCGTTGCTATTAATAATTTTAGATAAATATATAATTAATATTATAAAATATTATCTAAATATTAGGAAGTAGTTTTAATACAATATATACACAAAGTCATGAATTTAGCGCAAAACAGCCGTCACCGTGTCCAGCAGTTCGTGAAGTATACTAATTAAAACAAGAAAATTACTAAAATAAATACTTAGGAACGTAAATAAATTTAAACAAACCCTCCTACCGCCCTCTTCTAATTCTGGTCACTCACATTTGCATGAATACGTAAACCCATAACAGAACGGCATTCGCAAATGTTTTCTCCAAACAAAAGCTATTACATTCATTCATTGTATGAATGTTTACACGCAAGTGAGAGATACCCTGCTAGGGAAATAACAGTTGAGGACATTTATTTTATTTGGTGCTAGTTAAATTTATCCCTCTCGGCTGCACCGAAATCCATAAATTGATCTAAAGCTAAGCTAAGCTAAGTAGGTATCCTTAAATCTTTTATAAACATATATATCAATATAATATTCGTTTTTTATAGTTATGTCAATAAAATTCATTGTAAGTAGGTACCTAAAATAAGGCTATTTTCAATGTATAGGTGTCATTTAATTTTATGAGCTGTGTGTGAGTAGATACCTAGGCAGCTATGTGTAATATGCAATGTGACATATGTTGTTAATTTAATATTCACACATTTTTAAATAGACGCAAAGTAAGATACATATAAATCATAATACTTACAATTAAACTAAAAGCAAAATCAGTCAGATTTCTTTTGATAAGAAAAGTAATAAAAATCTCGTTTTTATCAAAAGACCTACTAAAATTTGTAGTTGTAATATAATACTGTAAAATTCAAAAACATTTCAGGTTAGTTTGTTAAGGTACCACGTTCAAGCCAATGACGTAGTAAACCGCATCTGGAATGTAGGTTATATTCAAAAGGTATAGAAATAAAAACACATTTGAGAGAAGAAAGATTTAATAAATAGATACAATAACTTTACATCTAAACAGTATCAGATCAAGGTCATTTTGAAGAAATAATTAGGAATCACGAATTGACTACACGGAACAGTAAATTTATATATAGAATTTCAAAAGTGACATCTGAAATATAAAATCCGCAAAGGATTAAATTTTTACGACATTTACAACACATATTATCGTTAAGTTCAAATTGCAGGGTGCTATTAATAAGTTTCCGAACTTCGTAAAGTGAATTTAAACATTGACTCACAACGTATGTAGATATATTTAATAGTCTGAAACATCTAAGTATTTAATCAGAATTGATATGTACCTAATACACAAAATAGTCTTTCTACAAACACGAATAAGTATTAAGTATTTAGAAATAGTAGAAGGTACACATTTATTGCTTATAAGTACATAATGTTGTTATGATTTTGGTCCATTAAAAAGAAACACGATTTCAAGATAAATTAAGTGCACTCCCATCTGCCCTCTCATACAAAAATCAACCGACAATTTACATGACACAATAACCACAATTGAGAGGCTAGTCAATTGTCGATTGTATTTTCCAAATCTCCATGAATTATCAAACGACTCACGTTTGATAAAACGGCTTTCTTCGCACGCATTTGAGAGGCAATAGCACCCTGAGTTAAACGTAAATACGTACCAAAATTCAATAAATAATAATAATCGGGTAATTCATACATAAACCTAAGAGACAATATAACTAATATTGTAATAATCTCGCGGGTAATTGTCGCACCATATATTTAATATGTGTAATATTTATAAAAGAGTGAAGAACAACTTAGCAATGAGAAAATGTTTTAAGCTTATAATAGTGGAGCAAAATCATACATAACTAGGTGTTAAGAGATAAATTGAAGCTATCATAGTTTGTAACTTGTAAGATATAACCGCTTTATATTTATGGTATAATAGTATAATATGAATATATCAACTTTAGAATATTTGTGAAGCGTCCTCTATTGGATATTTCTTCAACGGCAGCACCTATACATAGGTACCTACGGGATAATAAGACACTAGAAAATTAATTTTAAAATGTTCATTTAACTACAATACGAATAAAGGCCAATTAAAGTACTCATTAAAATGTCTACAGCTTAATATACTGGAAGACAGTAAAAATCAAATTTTCTTATTGAATCGAAATACTGTGAAATTTTTTAACAACCGACATAATATACTGGCCTTTTATATTTTTGTGAACATGTCTACGTACGAAATATCCGTTTCAAATTACAACGTAAGGCGACATTATGTATTCACGTGTGAGATATTATCGTTATAATTCTTTGTATAAATCATGGATTTAAAAACAATGAATTATTACCATGCTGCAAATACTTACATAATGTTTTTGTTAAATTCCAAATATTTTTGGTGGGCGAGAATCATGTTAAAGTTGCAGTGAGGTTACCACATTCGGTATACAACAAATCTATTGTTCAGAATGAAATGCGCTGTTGTCAAACCGTTTATGAAACAATGCTTTGTGCGCAAAATGCAAACTTCAGTCAATAGAAAGTCTCACACAGACAGTATTGTTATTAAATTAACTCAATCTCGCCTCGCACCTTTGTACGTATAAGCTTTTAATGTGTAATAACATTATTAAAATGTAAGGATATTATTTTCCTACTAAGTAGGTAATTATAATTTAGAAGTTGTTTTCGTGAGGAAAAGTTAGAATATTAGAAGTGTGTTCAAGAAGTAAAGAAGTGATAGGTACTTTAAAACCATTAAATTGGAAAGTATTTAGAACATTCTGATAACTATAATATTCATAAAATTTATCACGAACATCTAACAATTGATACGCGATTAAAATTATCTATTAAAATATTGATCTCTTTTACATTACAACATTAAATGATTTAGATATCATTTAACTAATTCGAATCCGTGGGTGAAATAAGTTATTATAATACAAACAACATGCAAAGCTTTATAAAGCACAAGCTTTTAAATGTGTATTTTTTAATCGTTTTCAAAAAGTGATGTGAAGTATAGGGTTGATTATAGTTTTAGATTCGTGTTAGGTATTGGCCACTCTTTTTGTTAGCCCGTTGTAAAGAAAATACAATATGAACAAAGAAGTGACCAAACGCCAATAGACAAATTTAGAAATACGCCCTCTAGAGGGCCATTGAACAACGTTTAATACAAACACATTTTTCTATACCAATTTATGTGTTATAGTTTATTTTATTATTTTAACATTTAATATAATCATAAACTCTTCTCTTAACACGGTCCATTTTGCATTACTCGAAATACTTCGTAATATTCCTTTTCAAAATATTTTTAGTTAAACATACGTATTGTAAATATTTGCTTGTAAATTTAAGTACAAAATAAGGTAACGGCATATTATTTTTCAATACCTAACTTAGGAAGGATTTACTTACATTATTGCTTATCATAACAATGTACTGATATTTATTGCATAGTTTCAGCTATATTATAAATAACACGGATAAAGCATAATATACATAATAAATTTAGTTATCACTTTTTTTAATTAGAATAAAGTATAAAATCAGGTCCAACGAAACGTACGCAATGGCAGTGTAAGTGCGGTGGCTTGAAATCATAATAATTAGACAAATGTTACCAATTTAACCCTATACTTTACGATCATTTTCAGCCGTATAACATTTTTGATAAAGACTAGTTAAGAAGATAACGCAATAGAAAAAGTGAAATGGAATACACAATGACTACAAAGACGCGATATTATATAGCCTTTCAAACTTATAGCTAATAATCAATGTATCCACTGTATCAGACATACGCGTAAATACAATCGATGAATATTTGTGAATGAAGAGAAAAATTATGGCCATTATTTTTTTTATATTTTTTGACATTGAATTAAATTGACTTACTACCATGACTTTACTATAAATGTATATTATCCAATATAGATGAAACCTTAACAATTATTATTTTCTGGAAGAAAATGTGAGTCACGATTTACCAACGTCATAATAGTTTAATTTATTGTATGTTTTACTTCAATACATTTTTTAGCGATCTATTAACATGATTATTTCGGTAAGGTTAGCACTATATACTTCAGTATTATACAAATAATCAAAACATAATTCACTTTTATAAAGAATGACCTCCACACAATACATAAATAATATAACTCGCCGCTACATCATTATTAAAAAAAAACATAATAATTACATTAGTTGTGCGGTAAATCAAATTGTGCATTACAGTACAATAAATGATTAAATAATTACAACATAATAAAAGCAAAGAAAAGCTGAGCTTATTAAATGGTTACTATAAGTAGCTAAATAAAGTGTGATAGCAAATTAATTAATCGTCAGAAGTTCATTGAATTAAATAATATATTAATTTTTTTTTTCGTCAGTGTAAAAAGAAAGAAAACAGCATACACACAAAAGATAAGTAAGTGGTTAAGTACTTTTTGTAAAAATAAACAATAAACAAATAAACGAAATGTGCAAATGAAATCATATAAATAATTTTAAAATGGGATAATAATTGTGTTTAATGATTTAACGAGTCGACAATCACCAACAGTGCGCATATATACTGTTAGGCCTAGTCAGAGCATGTCACAAAGCGTTCCAGGTAAAACAATGTATCTAATAAATTATACAATCTATATTACGATAAAGCAGATCTAGAGCAAAACCAATAATAAATAATTTATAATCATACATTATAATTGTTTTGAAAAAAAAAAAGAAAACCATAAACAAAGTAAAATATTATTCAACATTTCAAATTGAATTTTTAATCGTTGTGTTAGTGTCATTAATTAGACACAGCAAACCAATCTTTCAATATTCAGGGAAATTAATTTATAAACCACACTTATAAGCAAGACTTATGCTTATTAATTGTCTTTCTTCAATAAACGTTTGATTAATAACAAACATTAATAATACAAAATGTGAGCACGTCATATTTTAAAAGTATTCGTATTTTTATTAACATTAACATTATTGCGTTTTCTTTTCAAATTCAATTTAGAGTTCAAAAGATCAAGACCTCCCTCCAAAGAAAATGGATACCAAAACTGATTTCGATATTGCTCAAGTTTCGTTTTTAGGAAATCTTCTTTATGATATGCCGATTTCTAAGCTATGTAAAATAACTATACGTAACTAGTTCTCTATATAATTAAGTATATATCTACGGCAGCTAACGTTTTATATCTGTTTTAAGGCATACATCGCGATGTCTACTGCAAATAAACATACGATGTCGTTATGAATCAAATCTATACTTATCTAACTAATAATCGTTCAAAAATACATTTCAGTTAAACGATACTATCTTTATACATTTAATATTATACAATCTACAAAAGTTTGTCAATACAATTTGTACTAAGCTTATTATCAATCAATTGCATATCTTTCGCGATAACCTCGACAAGGCCCTACAAAACAACCTACGCACTATTCCCACGATCGACGACTCAATTTGCCATTCTTAAAATATATTTATAAAACTTATCGTACGCAATATTCTTACAAATCAAATTACAAATAATCGAATAATACTCAGGCTGACTCGTGATTAGATTTAAACACATTATAACTAAGCCTTATAATATCAGCTATGTGATTGAACGCTCGGTTACATAAATGAATATTCAACAGTACTTATAACATTAAAACGTACTAATTTTTGCATGTCACTATGTAAATTCAGGTCGTGTAGAAGGATCTGATTATATCCTAAATAATGTATAATTATTGTAATTCTGATGCATAAAATTTGTGTAAATGGTCAATTTAGTTACAATGGTATTGATCAAATACCAGGCACTCTTTTGAAGACTATATAATTAATTATATAGACCATAAAGACTAGCAAGATAGAAGCGTATTTATTCATTTATCAGATCCACGTGATGTAATTTGCAGTGAAATCAGTTGGCATGTACCTTAAGGAAGCTACAGAAAGGAATTTTGTAAATTATATTTATGGACGTCGTGAAATTGTATGCTTATTTATATAATGAACACGCCCATCTCTACGCCAACACTAAGACACTAGTCTGACTTTGCCAGCTGGTTTCACGCAGGGTAAATACTTGTGATTTGGTACAATGTAACTATGAATGCAATATATATGTCATTCATCGAACACAAAACGATTCTAATTTTATAATGTATATAGAAAATTACTCGATTTATCATAAGACCATTACTAACTATATGTCTATTTTGCGGGCTCGCTTTCTCGGAATACATTCACCTCCATGTTTAACTTAAACTTTGATAACACAGCATTGATATATTGTCATAAGTGGTTATAAGGTACTACATTGCCAATAAACGCGGTGACCGCTTAATGATTATCTGCCATAAAAACTATCCATAACTCAATACACTTATGTTTTGTAATAATAAAGTAATATAAAAGGTACAGATCGTCAAATCGGCTTTTGAACTTTATTGTCTTGTTTAAATTATTCCGAATTTTCATATGAATATAACAACAACTATAGAGTAATTTTCGTCTTATGCAGGGTCCTAAACTAAATTATAGATACGTAAGAACCATTAATTACAGATCTTTGATTTGGTACAACTAAATAGCACAAGTAAGATAACTTCGGCATCTATTATATATGAAATAAATCCTACATTGTTTTGTAAAAAAGCATTCAAAGAGAAATATCAAAGAAACAAGTCTTGGCCTATTTTGACCGTCCCGTTTCTTGCCCGGATATCCCATCATAATATACAGACTTCATCGAATATACTATGAAATTTCATTATACTAATAAGTAATTGTTATGAAATATCGAAGATAATATAACGAGTGAACAGATCGAAAGATAAGCTGCGTTCGATAATGCAGGCTTGTAACAAAATTTTAGACCGCTAAATATGGACAAAATGGTATCACTATCCTAACTAAAATAATAATTGGGAAATACACAGTAAACATAGTCACATTTCAATTGTCCTGTTGTCTGGTTGTCTTTACCTAATTACATTACACTTAATAATAAAAATTACTAATGATATACAAGTATCGAGTTATACTTTGCGATTCAAAGACAACACAAAAGCCCATAGCCATAGCCTATTGCGTCAATTCAATCGCCGAACTTTTGTATTATTATCCCATGTCTGGAAGTGAGCTCGATTACAATATTTTCTTTAGCGAAAACACTAGTAAAGAAAATTTGTATTCGGCACAACTTTATAACCATTCCATTTGAATCTAGCACCGTTGGAACTAATTTCAATAGATATTGTTAAAGTTTCCATCTAGCATGGGATATTTGCTATCCCAAAAAAGCTCTTGCGTCATGTCCGAATCGCAAAAAAATATATAGTATAGCGTAACACGTAAAGTTACAATATTTCATTACCTAAAGTAAGATATGGATAAATCAGGCTTTAGCCACGAACACAAAAAAGGAAGAATCTGTAAACAGCCAAGCAGCAGGACAACGACCGGAGGAGATTTTATATGCAGTAATGCTATACGCCGCGCACTAGCTCTTACAAGCAGATAAGTGATCATGTACAATAGATTTGCATAGCATGGAGATCGAGGTAATTGGTACGCTCGGTCGAAAATATTAATATTTGAGGTATCACTGTGACTGCGGGTCGCACTGAAGAAGTCGGACAATAGATGGGTCACTCTTGGCGCCTTCTATGAACTCTTCGAGTGATAATTTTCCGTCCTTATTTCTATCCATTTGTCGGAATATTTTGTCCGTTCGTTTTTCGGGCGTGGATTCGTCTTCGGGCATTTTCATCACGGAGCCCACCATTTTATAGATAGCCTGAAATTAGAGTAATACATTTCTTATACCAGACTCTAAAAATAATGTATTTGATCTTTTTAAAATATGATCAATTCATTAGAAATCCTTTTTGCAAATCAACATCGCAAATAAATAAAAAATAATTTATTTTGTTTGCCCGATTCTTCATATTTCGAACTAGCAGTTCGCCTCGGCTTCACCCGTGGTACATATATAGCCTATGTCACTCAGCGAAGTTGCAGCTTTCTAATGGTGAAAGAATTTTTAAAATCGGTCCAGTAGTTTTGGAGTTTATTCATTACAAAAAAAAACAAACAAACAAACAAAAATACAAGTTCTATTTCTTTATAATATTAGTGTAGATGTAGACAAGAAATTTTGTACGTCCTTTTGTTGTTTTACTATTTTTTTTCCATAAACAGTGTTTGCAAAACTGTAAGTGCATTGAGCATAGTACACCGTCGGCGGGACAACCTGTTTAAATTAGAAATGTTTTTTTAAGGTGATTGACAGATCTTATCTCTTTTAGTACTTTTTTATAAAAAAAATATTCTAGCTACGCCGATAAATTACGTGAGACATTTCCCATTCTTCCGCACTAAATCTCAGGGGGACTGTTTTATATAAAGCATCGCTTAATCTTCAGATAAATTAATTTATGTTAAAAGAGGACAATAGAATCGGAGGGAGGGGAAATATATAATGTAAAACCAAGAACAAGAAACAAATTACAATACGCACTGTAACAATTTCAAGCATTTCCTGTCGGGAGATATAACCATTTCCATCCAGGTCATACATAGAGAATGCCCATTTAAGCTTCTGCTCCAATTTGCCCCGCGATGTCACACTCAAAGCGCATAAGAACTCCCGAAAATCTATAGTCCCGTCGCCATTCGCATCAAACGTTCGAAAAACGTGTTCAGCAAACTGAAACGAAAGTGCTCGTCATCATTCATCATCTTATCATAACAAACAAAGACATTATACTATTATATTATAAAGCCAGTATCAAATTTAAAAGTTTTATAGGATAAATTCCCTTATTTTCCCTCTTTAAGTCGCACAAACCAATAAGAAACGTAGGTTGCATACACACTAGCAATTGGATCTTTTTACCTTACTGGCATCCCCGTATGGGAAAAAGTTTCCATATATTTTCTTAAATTCTTCTACAGACAAATGGCCACTGGGACAATCCTTTAAGAATCCTTTGTACCACTCCTGTATCTCGGCATCTAAAATTGTTTGAACGGTTTAAAATTACTACATACTGTTAATGCATGCAATGTAATCTTAATGTCTAATATGAAGTTATACAGTTATATGAAAGAAAAAATATAAGAAATTAATGTTTTTGAATTCTTTTAAAAATCGTATAAAATATTATCTAATAGAAACAGAAAATTGTAAATATTTTATTCAATCGCGGCGACAATTTTTCCAACAATAATGGTTCCGAAGAATAACAATTTTCATATTATGTGTTACCTGAAAATTCTGTGTTCTGTTTCAGATCTTCAAGGACCTCGGGTTTCAGTTTGCTGTTTTGTTTCCCCATGTTGAATTGTAATGTTTCTACGCAGCAGAGATAGTATTAAAAGTTTTCATCAACTTTCAGTTTATCAGTTAGCGAAATATTGTCCCCTAAAATAAAAATGGTATCACATTATTATTTTTATATCGAAAAAGAAACTCACAACACACAAACGAGATTTGGACTCTTTATTTCTTCAAATTGAAACAATGTTGTAATTACAAACCTTGCTGTATAACACGTAAAAATGTATTTTCGTGTAATCATTACGAGTATACATTCCACGTTCTAAATGATGAACAAAATGTTAATAAAATAAACTGAAAAATACGTAGGATGGAAGTTGAATGTGATCAAAACCAGAAACTATTTTTTAATTTGTATATTATACATGAATAGGCAAAACGTGAATCATTAAAAATATGTATTCTTAAAAATACACAGAGAATTGATGAGGAGCGATGGTAATTTCCATCTATTAGAAGTGCCTATTACACTAATGACGCTGGTAAGAAAAATACTACAACACCGCGAGTGATTCATTAAACAAACAGGTTTCAGACTTAGAGATTCATTAGAAGTATGTGCCTATAGTTTTGTCAAGACATCTTACTACATACATATTTGAATAAATTTTCTATTCTAGCTAGATGACGAGGCTTTTGGCTGTTTCTTTTTAGCAATATTGCCATTTATTCCAAGATGCTATATCGCTTCATCATTTAGCTATATTTATCGAAACATTGTCACCTAATAAATAATTTAATAAATAGTTACAAATTGACAACTCACTCACAGGTTTGTTTATTCTAAAAATAAAAATAATTATATGGGTAAATAACTTTCATGATAATATACACAATCATTAAGTGACAATGATAAATTAATATGATTCTCTACAATGTTGACAGATAAACGATGTAGTGAAATATGTTATTTTATAAATAAATTACAGATAATTAAGTGATGAAAACATATTCTTAACATTTTTCAAATGCGACGTTACAAACATGAGATTGTTGTCTCAATCGATGATGCAATATTGTGGATTTGCTTGTTAATAATTTTTCTGAACATAATAGAATGCGACTTTTGAAGTACCTTACAGTAAACCTATTCTATGACAAGTACTACATAAATTATTAATATTACATGTGTATAAAAGAATTGTGCTTGAAACTTCTGTTACAATAGAAATTTATAATTTCTTATAAACTAATACATACAAATCAAAATGGTTAGATATTAATAATGTGCATTTAAATATATTCGTACATGAATATTATAAAAATATAGAAAAGGAGGAATGTACGTTAGTTGTGCTTAAACACAGATAGACAGAGACTGTCAGAAAATAATTATTTTCTTATAACAGTATATAGAAAAGTGATATAAAATATTTGACTTCAGCTTAAGGGAGCTCAAATAAAAATGCAAAAATATCGTAACTTGGAACTATGACAAAAACAATTATGAGAACATATCTTTGGTTATAAACGGATTAAATTGATGGCACTATGATATAGAAATAATAGTAAATAATAGTTTATTCCACGGTTTAAAAAAAAAATAGATGAAATGGTTTAAGAAATTGATACATTTTTTTTATTTATTTGAATCAATTTAATTTTTGCTATTTTAGTTCGTAGTTAATATGTATATTACATACACAACTACAGTGACATTGAAAGCAAAAGTGATAAATGAATGTTGATACCACATTCGAATACGTCCCTTAAATGTTTATATTTAATTTTGTGCGATTTTTAGTGACAACGATATTTCTATTAATTTAGCACGTATATCTATTGAGCTAATATTAAATTATTTTCAAATTACGTTAAACTTGTGCTTTTATTTTCATACTTAATATTTTTTTATCCAAATTAGCTTACTCATAACAAAAAAACAGAGGACTTTTTCTTAGCTACACCTGTAATTTTCATTTAAATTAAATTTTTTCAATGCTGTGTCGCGGGCTTGTTGTACGTAACTTATCTATTCCTGTCAAACATACGCAAGGTTTCAGGTTGGGTTTATTGAGAAAATTCCTTTTGTTGATATGTTTAACGACACCCTGTCTAACTATATACAAGAATTCGAATTGATTATATTGATCCCTTCTTCGGTTGATTTGTATCACTCGTTGTCTTTCCAGCCAAGCGTTCTTACAATAAAAGGGGAATAAGAAAACCAAAGAGCCTTTTATTGAACAATAACAAAAATACGTTCATTCATGTTTTACTGGTTAATTTTATTTAATACTGACATTAGTCTTGTTCATTATAATTAACGATTTATTTTAAAATGTGCTACGTTAAAGGTAATTATAACAGAATGGTTTAAGATTTGAATAATAGAACATGAACTGAATAAATGCATGCAATAAAATAAAATCCAATTGAAATTGTCATGAAAAGAATGTTTCTAAATGTGATTTAGCTTATTCTAAGTTAACTGATGGTATCAAATGTGGAATGTATTTAGAAAATCGTTGAATTTAGCTTTCAGTACACTATAGTATGATAAATATCTGTAATAAATAATTCTTAATTACCAAAATTCATTGTGCGATCAATATTGCACTCAAACGTTAATATCAAAGTAATAATTAAGCATCTCTGCTTATGTATAAATGTGTTGTAAACGTGTTGAACAGTGATATCATATTGATTTTGTGAATTTTTAATTTATCTATAGTTATTCCTTTATTTCAATATTCCTGATATATAATCCATAGTGCACGGAAAACAACTCCAAATAAATATAAATGTTTCGACCACTTCTTTTAATGTTTAGGTCCATCGACGAAATCAAGATTTATTAATAAAAATATATTCTAAACTATACAAGTAAGGACTAGGGCACACTAAATTATTGGTTCTGTTAATCTTTTAATAAATGAATGGTTTATGGAATACGAAACTAAATTTATACAGAACGAAAACTTAAAACTAGGACGACGAAATGAATGGAACAAACTATTTACAAATGGATTAGAAGGCACAGTAGGAAGAGGAAAGGAAAAGAAGTAGCTTCTTAGGACATAAAAGCTTAGTTATTCAGCTTCGAAATTGATAAATAGAAATGCCTACATGAGAATATAGAGTATACCTTATACAAGTTACGTCGATCTAAGAAGTACAACACCAATATCGATTGAATGTATAACGCATGTAATGCAAATTACTAGTTATTCTTACATTAATACAGAATAGATCAGATCTTTGTATGAGATCGAATGCGGGCCATAATAGTATTAGGTAGATCGCTGGTTGACCAAACGTTATTGTGAAGTACCTCACTAAGCCGAAAATATTATTGGAAAACAAAATAGCAAAATACGCGACCGACAAAAACGTCCGCAAATGTGAAGCGTTTCAGTTAAAATTTTAATAAAAACCAACGGAATTGGTGAGGGCATTTTTCAATTACCATCAAGTGTTTTTATATTCTAAACCCAAAATCAAATAACCCGAAAATAAGTAAAATCGTAAATGATATGATATTTCCCATTAAAATATTAATTTGCGCAGTCTTATTATTAAATGTTTGAACAAATCAAACAATTTCTGATGTGATAATTATGTCATGTCGAGTCTATGGATAAACAAATCTTACTGTTATGTGCATCGCGATCAAGTAATGGATGCATAATCCATCATCAATCACGCTCTATAAACAATACCAAATGTCCCAGTGAGGTACTCCACAGACTGTACTGTATTATACACGATCTGCCTATAATTGCATCCACGGTATTCAGGTGCCTTTTCAAGATTGATTTATAAGACACTTGGTTCGTCGCAATCTCATCGATTCTGCTTACACTAAGCTAATAATATCTATATTAGTAATTAAACTAAGATTGACATATATTTTGTGCAGTACATTATAATCGTACGTACTTGTATATCAGACAAAAAATTTTGAGGGAATAACTGCCTAATCGTGGATGGTTCGGATACAACACTTACAATAGAATAGACAATCCGACAGCGACAAATGTTATTTAAGGAAATTGTTTAATCAATAATTTATATTAAGTACTTCTATACCTACAAAATTATCAAAAAATCGGAAGCATGAAAGAAAGACATTCGGTTTGGACGTGTAATAGCCTATTGGCACTAATAATAATAAATTGCATATAAAGTAAGTCGTATTGATTGCCGCCCCGACTCATAAACGCGGATCTGTCGAAGCATCGAAACGCGCACCGGCGTAGGCCCGGCCTTATTAAAACTTTCATACATGTAATGAGACGAGATTGAGGTCGCCAATCAAGTGTTGCCGGCGCTCATCTGTAAAAGTAGGAACGTTGCGAAGCCAATTCATAATAGCCGAATGGGTTTTAAAATGGCGTTGAGAAGCTAAGGGGCTAGGATCGACGCCGTCGGGTTATCGTGTACACAACATATAGGTGAAAGTGAGCTGACGACTGAAACTTGACGCGCTTAAGGCGCGAGCATCTTGGAAAGCTCCTCATCCTGGAGGCATCCCTTCAGAAACTCCTCTTGTGTGAGCTGCCCATCGTTGTTCTCGTCCATCTTCGCAAAAATGTTCTTAGCGCGCTCCTCCGCGGAGTCAGCTGGCCTGTTACTTGAACAAGCGCCCAACATGTCATAGATTGCCTGGAATATGTAAACATCATTGCTTGATTCTTCATTAAAACCATTTATGTGGATAAACTATTTCTATATACATTTATAAATGATCATAAAAAAGAGAAAACATTTTATCTTTTAATATTCCATCGCTGATATTTTATTCTACTCGATATTGAACGAGTAATTGGCTCGGAAGATTCTAAGACACGCCTCTGTTTATTGAATCCGGAAATAACGTTAAGAAAAGTTCTTCTCGTTATAAATGAAATGAAAAATACATCATCCATTTGCTAAATTCTACTAATAGATATTTATTTCATAAAATAAAATTTTCCCAAGTCTTATAGGTACTTCACATTAATGATGAATTTTCGTAGAAATCGAAACGTTATATTTTCAACCAGCAGCGAGCCCCGGTCCGCCGGGTCGCTCAAGGGTTCACTATTATTGATTTTTCTATTACAGAACTTACAAAACAATGATTTATTTTGCAAGTTTCTATTATCTTAAATAGTTATTATCCTAATACAAGCTAAGACAAATCTAATAAACAAATTTAGTAGGGAGAGAAATTCTAATGAGAATATAATATTTACATTATAATAACTATGCGAAGCACCCTGTCGATACTGTTATAATAACTTTATTGCACCACTCTATCTTAGTCAGATAAAGGATAGAAAATAATTGTACACCCGGTGGAAATACATTATGCATACCTGAACTATTTTAGTCATCTCCTGAATATCGATCACCCCATTTCCGTCCACATCGTACATGCGGAAAGCCCACTTAAGCTTTTCTTCTGGGGTTCCGCTGGAGGTAACATGAATCGCCTGCAGGAATTCCTACAACAATGCAAACACCGACGTGTACCGACACAAGCTTACTTCCCAACAATGCATATGGGGGAAGCCTTGTTGGCTTCTCGTAAGCTCAAACACGGTCATAAACATATTCATTCGCAAATACATAAACAGCGTCATTCGCAATTGCTAATAAAAGAATATTCGCAAATAAGCGATTACATTTTACACCTTTTGTTGAGTTACCTTGAAGTCAATGTATCCATTTTTGTCCATATCGAATGTGCGGAATACGTGGTCGCAGAATTCCACCGCATTCCCCGAAGGGAAGAACATCTTGTACATGTCGACGAATTTTGCCGGCGTCAATCGCCCGTTAGGACAGTCTTGCTGTAAAATGGAAAACACAAAGAAATTACAATCATTCAATATTGTTGAACTAGACGCTACAGTTGATTTTTTTTTTTTTGGTTTTTGAAATTTAAATTTATCTGCAATTATTATCTGCCACAGATTAAGTAGGCCAACGAAACAATATAATGCCGACGGGTTTTACCTTGAAACCTTTGTACCACTCTTTGATGGTGGTTTCGTCGTACGACGTGTGGGTCTTAAGGAAATCCATGTCTTCTTTAGTGAGTTTGTCCTTGCTAACAAAGCAGCCCATTTTGTTTTCTGAAACAACGACAAATCTTATCTTAAACTAGTTTTTTCAATGAAATCAAAAAGTTCTTGTCATAGCTCATGCAAAATTAATCATAACGCTGAGCTTCTTTACAATTTGTCACACTTTTTACTCACACTATTGTACATAGTATTACTCAAATTATAAACTAATTATCACTGCAGCTGTTTATTAATATGTATAAATAATAAGTACTATTTTTTGTTTACCATTTACAGCCTTGTGAATAATACATAGAATCGTTTAATTACCTCTTATCTTAAACGAGCAAATGTAGATACATTGAAAGATACGAATTGTAATTTAATTTATACATAAAAGATAAAATCGCAGGCATTAAACAGAGAAATTAAGAATTCCGTACAAACACATGCTTCCAAAGCCTTTTTGCCATTGAATTAATCATCTTTTCCTTCGCAACCGCGTACAATACACCGCAATCCTATTCAATACACCTAATTTCATTAGAAACAAAACTTCTAACCCAGAAATACGATATTATATACGAGTCACGTTTGCTTGCGGCAAATAAACTTATCACACTAGTAAATACTAACGATAACCGCAAGGCAATACGCATGTTATAATTTGACGTAACTATTTACTTATACGTAAGGGTATAGTCGTTGCGTTTATATCAAGCACTATACTAACCTAGTCATAGTATAGAAATGAATAGGAGACACGTTTGTGAAAGGAATTTTAAAGAACAATCCAAAGAATCGATTTCCAGTAAGCATTGTGTTCGATAGAATGTTGGCCTATTTCTTTTTATAACCTAGTATTAGCTTGGATATAGCCCGGTATTAACCTATTTATTATTCATGATTTATATTCCGAGCTAAGGTCAAAGTGGCAGGTACCCCAACTGAGAATAAAACAAAGTAAATTATATCGCATCCGATAGTTATGCTGCCACGAAGTTGGAGAATATGATATATAACATAGGCGTCGAAATATGGCATCTGCTTGTAAAGTAGTGCTGATTTACGACTTTCTCTTCACAATTGGAAATGGAGTATTGATGGCACATTTGACTCGGCCGAGTAGGGGCGTGGAAATGTCACGGACGGAATGGCGATAAAGTGAGGGCTCGCGGTGCTTGGCATCAGCACCCATGTTCCCAGTACGTGACACGATAACACCTGAAGCTTTATTCAACTTTTATTATTTGTTTCATATTTTCAAGTTACTGGTATTGATTATTCCGTTAATGAACGTTAATTTATCATGAACTCGCCTTATATATAATTAATCAGCGATAATAAAAAACAAACGATAAACTTGTTTTATATATTAGAATATATGTACACTCTACCTATTTTAGAACATTGTAGTATTGCTTCAAAAAAGTTGAAAAAAAAAAGTGAAAATGTGATTAGATCGTAAATTACTTGTTGTAATTTAAACATACTACGAAAGATGCACGTTGAATGAGTTGAAAATAAAATAAATTAATTTAATCATCTTATGTACCTAATATAAACTATGACAAACTTTCGAAAGTGTTATGCCTAATTAAATGGATAGCATTGAAAATAATGTAATTACCTCTGCTTAGGATGAGAATGAACTAAGAGGTCTTTAAATAAAAATACCCTTATCTTTACGAGATTTCATTAAGCTAAAACGTTCGCAACCATTTATTTAGGTAACTTATAAAGTTCCCGGTTATCTTCCTGTAACAAATCAAGAACAAAGAGTACATTAAGCTACAACATGGCGCTTTAACGGAATCACATTTATTAATCCAAAGGTTTGATTGTTCCCCGGATTTTAAACGTCGCACTTGCGTAATGGACATCCTGTGCATGTTCATTGATTAAATATTCGTGTACCGAAAACCGACTATACGTGTATATTTTCGGCACCAGATACAAAATTGAGTGACGTGCAAAAATAGAACATAATAGGTTTATCACCGCATCCATTTTATATTCGACTTTTTTAACTCTATTCTGGGTACCTGTTACGTAAGATTAATACAGTATTCTCGGGTTATAAATATCATTGAATTGTTGAAATTACATTGTAGCAATTTATTATTTACCGTTTTATAATCTTGTTTCGACTTTACAAATAATAAAAAAAAAACTGTGGAAGTTAAGTCGATAGTATGCAATGCACGTAAATGGTGACATAAACAGGACGAAAAGTGACGGTAAAATTCTGTCCTGGCGCGCATATGTCAGGCCAATTGGTCTCTTATTCTTCCAAGCCTTCGTATGTAGCGTACAGTCGTAAATTAAATCTTACGTAAAACTTCTACATAAAATCATCATAATTTCAATTTATTTCCGTCACTTATTTATTATGTATTATGTCAATCCAAGAACGAAACTAATTCTTTGCTTGCTTGCATCTCCATGACTTCAGTCATGTAGACCAATGTACCGAATTCCATTGAAATACAATCAATAACATCATCTGTTTGAAAGAATAAAGATAAAAATTGCTATTGGGAATTCTATAATAAAGCATTAGATAAATTACGTCTGAATACTTTTTTAACGTAAAACAGAAACTAGAAACATAGGATCATCTGACAAACCCGTGTGCGAACAGAATTTAACGCGACTACGATGTTGACAACATAAAATCCCATTTGCGTTATTCCGTCAACGCCAAAACTGAATCTCATTTTCTTTTAAGCGACACCGAGACAATTTATTAAATAGACATTTTATTCAGGACATTCAAATAGCAGCGGATTGTTGTCCATACATCCATAGAGACATGCGGTCGCTGATTTAATTTTCAATGTATTGTTATTAATACAGTGTTTACTTATAACAAATACATATCTGATGTCGTTTTGAGCCTGTAGGTATCACGAATGGCACACTTTTATCTCTATATTTATCTACATGAAGATAACATACAAATGAACATTATACCTTCCTTAATAAAGCTACGCAACAAACACACAGCTCGTAGTGTAATTTCATTGTCAATATAAAACAAAACAACGGGCAGCACATGTGTGATGGAGTAAGCGCTTGCTATTATTAATATAGTTAACATTAATTTAATTTAATAAAGCTACGCTGCTGATGGTGTAGAAAAGGAAATTCGATAAATTTACACCCGACCATCGGCGGTTCTTTATGAATATGCACAGTCACGATAACACTATTACAAGTATATACGAGTATCTCTATACAGTATATGGAAAGGACATCGTAGCCTAAAGAAAAGAAAGACAAATAACGTTTAATGGGACTATGATTTCAGTGAACTCAAATATACAAAACATATCCATCTTATCTTGAATTTTATTTACTTCAATTAACTAGTTCAATGTTGAATTCGAATTGATGATATTCATGTTATTCTTGTTAATAAATATCGGCAAAGTGTACGGCGGCAGATTACGTTCCATGCTTGTGCTTAAATGAGGGTCTGTTTAATTAATTTTCCATTCGAGAAGTCACGCTTTGATACTTATGAACATAACTACTCTATAAAACTGCTGTTTACAAAACCAAGGAAACGTATGTATAAATAATATATTTCTTTAACACAAACTTTAATAATCTCTTTAACAAAGAGTTAATATTGAAAACATAAACTCTCAAATGTTAACAGTGTGGTATAATGCTATGACTTCAATTTTAGTTCACTGATATAGTCATTGCCGGCTTTTATACAAAAAGGATAGTTGCACAAAGGCATTCAACGGAAAAGTATCATAAAGGGTGACAGCGCAGAACACTTTGACCTGAATGCAGCCGACGGCTACAGGCAAATCGAATTACAGCCAATCACGTCGCCCTCACGAATTTCCAACACGTCGACACCTATGGCCGACACAAATGCGGCTATCGACGATCGGTCTACGTCATAGAAACGATACGTGAACAGTTATTTTGAGACGCCTTTTCTGACGATACGCAATAAATAGCTTAAGTGATTTATGTACATTAAACAGTTGGGTTGCGATCGACTGAAATAGCACAGAGGAACGGTAAGACATCCTCTGATTATTTGTTAGCCATGATAATACGCATTCTTATATGTTATTATTATTACGCTATATTTGCTGTTAGGATAAAAGATGTAGTTTGACAAAAACATATGAAATCTAGGATGTATTCCTAGAACTTTGTTTTAACTAGCTTTCCTCTAACTAAATTGTGCATAACTAACATTATTAAACAGGAGAGCCACACCAAAATCCTGATCGCTATCGCATATTCTAACTGGCTAACCATATTATAGCCTTATTAAACTTTGTGCACATCATCGACGCTGCGGGTTGCCGTATTAAAATTAGTTTCCAATAACACGCCTCTTAATAGAATAATTTACTGAATAAAAGAAAATTATACGACAAACTGCACTTAGAGCTGATTATTTATAAGCATAATAAGGAATAGTAGTAGGAATTTAAATTCAATATGCGTGCCTAGATTTAGATTAGATATCCCATGAAATAAAAGAGGATATCAATAAATACAATATTACAATAAGTTCCCAATGAATTAGAAAAACTTCATAACATTGACTGTATGAGGTGATATTATTAAACTAGACATCTGGTATTATGATAATTATAACGGATTTTAATAATTTTTGCTTAGTTCTATTTAAAGATTTCTTAGAAATTGAAAAGCTATACCATAACAATCTTATAAGATAAAAATTACTTTCAAATCTATCTTAATGATAAATAATAAGCTAATATTTTTGTCATAACTCCTACAGTCTATAACTTTCGTAGTTGTTTGACGTACCTATGATCGATCAACCAAACAGATGTTTAAATTTACGGTGAACATATCAAGTTCGCAATAAATTGATATCAGATCCACGTAGAACATGAAGGCCGCCTTACAATTGAGGTCGACACCGTAGAATTGCAGGTCACGTCGCACCTGGCAGTCACAGGCAATCATTGCAATTTAGTGAATGGACTGGACTCAAGCAATTACCAACTGAATAGCGGCTGTTTAAACTCAATTATAGGACCTAATTGATTCAATTATGAAAAATAAACATATACACGAAAGACGGGCACAAAGTAATTACAGAAAATCATTCGATACTGAAGCCATGCCAATGAGCGACGTAGTCTTAATGAAGTGAATCAGTTGAGATCATACAAAATCAGTCAGATCTGAAACTCGGTTTCAACAAGTAGGAATATCTATCTGAAAAGAAAACATGATATCCTCTCGGTTAATTGATATTTTCCTTTTAACTACTTCGAGCTCACTATAATTTACCTATAATTTATAATTTACCTAGCGCAAATTAAACATCTGAACACCGATCGGAACATCTGAAAGACCAAGAATCTTCTTATTGTCTTTACACTTCCCAAAAACAAGTTTCACGTCGGCACGTTATTCCAAGGTGATTGAATTGAAAAATATATATGAAAGCTTCTGAGAATTTAATGAAATATAGACCAAATTGTTCTTGTTCTTAACATTCATAAAATAGTAAAGTATGAAGTATGTTCAAATGTGTACCTTGATTAAGTGCAAATGCGAATTAAGTGCAAATATAGAACAGAAGAGATCTCTCGAACGTTAGTATATTACTTACTAGCTGACCCGGCAAACTTCGCAACGCCATAGAATGTTTTTTGAGACACATTTTCCTTATTTTTCTTACCTTTTATAGCCTGGGCTATTCTAAAATACTAACTAAACGCTACTAACGAAGACAATTGAATTTAATTTATATCAGATAATCTTTTTGTGTTTAAATATATCACAAACGAATTATTGTATTACACTTCCCACGTTTAAACTGAAATAAAATTCTCCTGCTCCGCCTGGGCAGAAACTAACAAAAACAAAAATATATATCTTTTTCTTGTTTTTTTCTTTTTAATTTTCATCCTTTATTATCCTCATCCCAGTCTAAACAAACAACATTATAATCCGGTTTAATAAATCTATAATTGGGCATGCTTCGGCACAAATTAGGCCAGCTCGCGATGGGGAAGGTACCGGGGCTCACAGAAAATGGGCGTCTAATGGTGGCACGTGTATGTTAGCCTGTTTCGTACATTAAGTAGGGGAACCAGAGGCCCGTTTCCCTTTTCCTAACAAATAGGCATCTTAATCAATGTTCTTAACATAACGAAATATTAATATAAGGGAAGGCCATGATGCTAAAGAAGGAATTGGTAGATAAAATGACAGAAATAGATAATGACGACCTATCGGGGAAGTGTATACATATTTTAAAAATTATTACTGAACATTGATTCAAGCGCGTACAAATACCAACGAAATAATATACACATTAATCTAACGATATTCGTGGCTAGGTGGGCAATGATGAAGGAGTGAATATTGAAAAAAAAAACCCAAGCATGTTAGATAAAATTATACAAGGTGTTAAGTGAACCCTGCCGATACTCTCTTTTCTACGATTAAGAAATGACGCAAGGGAAATTTGAAAACGTGAAATTTCGTCATCATTAAATACTCGAGCGAATCAGATTAGCATACTGTAAGTTCATCATGATGTCCCAATTAGAGTGACTAATAACATCTGACGATTATATTCTGGCGCATTGTTTTTTTGCTACTGCTACTTTAATATAATTGGGTTACTTTTTTGTTTGTGTCAGGTGTCGAAAACACAATTTTTACGCCCAAATATATAAGATAAAGCTTATCTAAAAGCAAACTCTATCTGAGTATAATTGTTTATAAAATCAATTGTACATTAATTATCTAACGAATCTTCCTGAGCACACGTTCCTATATTAAGGTTTTGTACGGGCTGGTAGTACTTATCAATAGATAAGTGAACTCAATAGACAAATGAGTTAGAAAATATGGAAAAGGATGCAGAAGAAGGCTTATCATTTTAATATAATAGTGAGGTTGACTATTTCTTAATGTGCTGACGCTGTTATGTCTGCATTAAAGGTATATGTACAGTAGCCTCCATATATTTAATCTGACGCGATCAAGTTAATCCCAAACTCCTAATACTCACATACATAATACATATAATTCAACGTTAAAGTAAGTATAATAACAGAATAGATGAAAAGAATATAAAAGATATATCTATTAGTCTTTACTATTGAAATATAACTTTACAAAAGTAGAGGTTTCCATTAAAAATTTTACGTCGAACTGAAAGCAATTAGGATTCTTATAAAATAATTGAAAGTTGTGTAGCAACATAAAATGGAGATAAAAATTCGATTATACAATATTTCTCCCGATATTTAAAACAGAAACTTAGTGGGACGTCAAGGAAATTTGAGCAAATATTCCAACAACTATTCCGTGTACAACAAACAATGGGTTCATTAAAATTATTTCGTAAGCGAAGAAAAATTAGGATTCACTTTTAACTGTAAATAAGTTATTTAATATGTTCTCCAATTATGGTTTGCATCGCTATTTCATATAGAATTACTTGTTGTTAACAATATTCACCACGTCTGTAATGAAAAAAGTTTATTATATACAGAATTTTAATATTAACATTCCAGAATCTATGTGCAATTTTATGATATTTCTTTCTTATATTATAAGTGCTAAAGTATGTTTGCTGGTTTGTCCTTCTATCAAGTGGCAACAGAATATCAGGCGAAAGTGTGGAACATTAGATCTAATTATATCCTAGGGTCCATGGACTAGAAATACTTTAATACGAATATTAAAACTGAATTGTATCCGAATGGTATTAATTACATTCACTTAAAAAAAGTTAATTGTCCAAATACTTCGTGGTGACACGGGGTGAATGCTAATTTGTGTAACTTTCCTACAAACTTACATTTCATTCATTCCTTTGTGCTTCATCTGTATTGTGTAGAATTAAATTATTTAAATGAATTTTGACATGCGTAGAGGCATTATAAATTGAATACAGTTTTTTCAACTCTAAAATCTAAATTCTGTACATTTTATAAATATTAATAAATATAGCCATACTACGAGTAACATAAAAAAACAAAACTTTTTTCACGATTATACAACTGGGCGGATTTCGATGAAACTTTTTGTTATATATACAGCTATTAGGCCTGGCAATGGCATGGCAATACATAGCTATAATTATTTTTATAAAATTTAATTTGAATTTAAATCTCCGCGTAAACAATGTGGCGAAGTCGGATAGAAAAGAATATAATACCTACCTCCATATTATTCATTGCATTAAGGATCACCAACATGACATACACGGGTAACATACATGCAAATATTTTTTAAATTACGTTCATAGAATTAGTGCGTAATTATAGGCAACAATTAATAATAAAAATAACATTAGATCGAAAAACACAGTATTATCTCATAACGAGGTCGTGAACATAACATCACATGAAAAATATTATAACTTTAAACATTTCGGTTGGGAAGGTTTTATGCCACACTAATTAAGAGTTGTAACAGAAGCTGCAAATTGAAACAGTGATATTATTTTTTTTATTTTTCAGTGCAGCTTTGATTTGCGTTAACGTAAAGTCGCTATTGTTCATCTTCTGGAATTCCATAGTCCTACTGAAAACCTATGTTATTTTCTCAATTTTATTATTGTGTTATTATTTTCATTGTGCATAGTACGCACAATTGCGCAATAAATTGTTTACTCCCAACAACGTTCAATTTAAATTAATATTGACGCACAACATTCTCTGATTGAAGTAAAGTATCTTATAAAATTCATGTATTCATGCATTCATTATTCATGAGCTCTGGATAAACTATTACCTTGAATACGAAGCTCGAGCCGACGGAGATTTTAGTGTCGATTTCAGTCACTTCAATATACCTCGGTAAGGTTTATCGGGGTCGATATCTAGGTAGCACACCGTTGCGTTATTTTTGAATACAAATATCGCGAACATCTTCAATATTCTTAATAATAGAGAGCACGTCAGAGTACGGTGAATTTTGCAACCGAGCGTGTTAGACGAAATTAGAAAATCCTATTAGAAGATTCTAAAATGCGAAAGTTTGTAAGGATGTGTGTATGATTGTTACTCTTTCACGCAAAAACTACTGAACCGTTTGCAATGTTTTGTACGTTATCTACGTGGACTGGACAACTGGGGTAACACATAGGGAACTTTTTATCCCGATATTCCTACGGGATTCGAAACGGCAGGGCGCAGCTAGTATGAGGAATATGAAAAAAAAACTCTGAGCTAATTTTAAGCGAGCATTTATTATACCCATATATAATCTAAATCTCGGAATCGACTTAATCGAATATCTAGGAATTCTGTATGCAGGTTATTTCAGGCCGATAAATCCATATACTGCGCTATATTTAATTTAAAGAAATTTCATATATTACCTAGCAAGGTTCGGTTCGAATTATCCAGGCATTAATGCTGACTATTCATTATTAATAAGCAGAATAACATTAACGAAATTTCATTACATAGCCTGCAATGATAACAATTTGAAAAGGAGCGCTGATGTATCCTTACTTACAGTTTCGCCCAGAAACGCTTTCATTATCAAGTACAATAAGTATTTAGTTTAAATATCTAAAATTCGTGCTTTGGGTATCAATGCTACTCCACTTAAAACTCAATTATATTTCTACGTAATGCACTTCCTTCGACTGCTGGCTATACAAACGACCTAATCGCTTTTCGGTCATTGTTGTTGCGGGAGGGCGCTTTAGTGCTTATAGTTGATGTGCTTATTCAGCAGCTTCGTTTCTACCTACGTTAATGTCAAATTGGATTGTTCTTCGTTAATACGTAACCATATTTAAAACGAGCTACTCGCCCCGGCTTCTCCCGTGATACATATATAGCCTATGCCACTCAGTGAAATTGCCGCTTTCTAATGGTGAAGTAATTTTTGAAATCGATCGAGTAGGTTTTACATGAAAACGTTACAAACATACAAAAATACGAGAGTTTCCTCTTTACAACATTAGTGTGGATATTAGGAATGATTATATAACATTTACGACTAATTTCCTCCAGATACCGTAACAAATCTTTCTTAGTTCATATGTCAAACTAAAACCTTTGTATCTTCAAGGTAAATGGGAATAGATATGCTTATTCTTGGCAAGCGTGCCTCTTAGATAAAATCGCCACTCAACATTATGTGAGAACACAGGCCGCCAATGACTCATAAAAGAGTTTTTGCAGCAGTAAGAGATTTATTATTTATTGATTTCGAAACACAAAACGCGTCTAACATTTTTATTCAGAAATAATAATTTGGCAATTCCAACGATTTTTTGTATTAATTAACATATCTTGTTGTTATTTATCTATATTATCTATATTATAAGTACGAATAAATATCTATATATCACGGGTTGGCTCGGTCTTGTCATAAGAAGAAAAATATACTAAATGATAATTGTAATAAAGTAAGTTTAACATTGTATTTGTAAACAAAATATTATCTTCAAAAACACTGTTTCACCCGCGACTAACGCCTAGCAATAGGAAGTAATTATAAAGTTCATCTTAATCAGTCTTATTCTGATATATAAGCTAAATTATTGTAGTTTCATTAAAATCCATACAGCAATATTTACATGAAAGAGTAATAAATATCCATTAATACATACCTACAAATTTCGTTTATAATGTTAGTCTACTTACGTTATTTTTAAGAATTATATTTCATTCATTTCATTTTATAGTAGCTCTTACTCAACATAACATACGAAAATATATCTATTTTAAGTAGACAATTAGATGTACGAAAACTGCGAAAATTGAAGTGATACATATTTAGGTATAATTTACCCTACTGCGCTACTATGAATATATTAAAAACAAAAAAGCATTGCTGGAAATTTTCTCTTTATATTATATCCATCCAAGTTTAATATGTCCATAGACTAATTTCCTCGTTACATACTCGGAAAAGGGATATTGTCAAAGAACTACAAAATTATGTCTTTTTTTCAATAAAATAAAAATGAAAGTGGCAAAGTAAAAAATAAAATAAAAATCTCAATTACAGTAGTTTTCAACTCCCGTAGAACTATCCAAGTAAACCTAACTTATACGGGTAATACAATAGTAAATTATTACCATGTAATGAGCGGTTAGATTGATCCTGCTCGTCTGCAACCTACAAATGCATTTCCACGTCAATGGTCCACATCTTATACCTAGATAACATCGAGTTTAAAGTACAAAATATCAGACATTATATTATAATAGATTGTTATAGAAATATTTGATAAAACGCTTTATACAACATGCTTTGCGCATTTATCATATTATTATTAGTATTGTCTCACAGTGGAAACGAAAGGAATCTACAAGGAATAATTTAAATGAAGCGCTTTATTCCAAAATTGCGAATACTAAGAGATTGGTAGCGAATTACTATTACTTTAAATAATATATTGATGAGATGGAAAGACTTGAATGATAACTGTTTATATATAAGGACAGATAATTATAATGTGTTCCTGACAGTATGAGTGACATATTAGAATAAGATGATTAAACACAAAAAGGTGAATAAAAACCTTGGAACGTTGAATCATTGAATGAATTGATAAAGCAAAAATATGGGATCTGTTATTTTTCGTCTAGTTACGATTAAACGAAAAATTTAATATTTTTTTAAATTTTGTCAATTTTAAACAGCAGTAGCGAATTTTATGAGACACGACGCGTTTTCAACTGTATTTGAGTATTGCGATATGTAACTTACTGTAATGACGTACGTTCTTATCATAAAACGCAGTACAACACAGGTTAACGGATCATACGGATCGAGAAATATTTTGCTTACGTTTCTTAAGCCACGTTACATATGAGGAATATGTATTTTGAAATGAAATTTCTTCAGCTATGCAGTGGCGTGATACGGGCTACGCCAATACTCTCACGTCGATGCGAAGAGTACTCGAACGTTAAACTAGAGCCTCATAAGTACTTGTCTGTTTTCGATCTAATAAAAATAGCAATCATTCGATTCCGAATGCGAAATCTAAACCTTATCGAAGCCTTTTACTGCTGGAACAGTAATGGCAAAGCAAAAATAGTGGACGTTACTCGTTTTGGTGTTTTGTTGAATTCAAGGCTTACAGTTCATTAGTGTTACCAGAATGGTTATTAAGCTGATTCGTACACTAAAAATAATGATTAAAGCTAAAACCGAGCGTTAAGCTTACAGGTCACGGCAACTTAGCGTCCATTAAATAAATTTACATCAAATTATAGAAACTGAAGTAACAACTCCTTATAAAACTTTAGCAAATTAACGCTTATAATATAAATCGCTTCATAATCGTTGAAATATCCATATAATTATAAATAAACAAGTAGAAACTCAAAAGATGTTTCTGTAAAAAAATATGTTTAGCGATGGATGCTGCAGTGTTTTGGAATCGAAGCCTAAAATGTTGCACATTTATCAAATAGCCTGCGTACCTACGCAGGTGAAACAATGTTACATAAGGTAGAAACAGTATATTGGATAAAACATCTCTGCGGGAAATCGGTGGCCTTTCTCTGAGGCGTTCCTGTTAACCATCAATTTGCAAGCTAATCACGAGCAAATTGAGCTCGAATATTAAACACGTGTTAAACCTTGACCGATTAAGTGTCACCTCCAGTAAAACGGATAAATAAAGGCCGTTAGAGCTGATAACTTGTCGCCCGTGTTTCGTTCGCTGCCTGATTCTTTCCTCGAACCGCGGCCATGAGCGTCGCTAAGAATTAATGTCGTTACGTTATCGGCACATACTAGATGTATAAACCTTCACATAAACTTGTAATATGCGCTTAAGCAATATGCTTCATGTGTTGCAAAAAGAAACAACAAGGTTTAAACAAAGAAGCTATTTGTGTCATCACCTAAATACTAAGTCAGTAATACAATGTTACGGAGCCTCCTAAATTGGGGTTAGAAACGATGATCACGTTACCGCACAAAAGCAAGAACTATAGCATGAATAGATAGGTATATAGTGTAGTAACTCAACGGACGACCCAAAGCGGGGCTGCGGGCGTTTATAAAATTGTAAGCATGGCCTTTTGTGAACGAAGGAAAACTTTTGTCTCTAGTTCGTTAAGGTCAAGACGACATAATGGCAGATGTAACAAAGTATTCCTGTAATACTCGTGTGAATAAATAAAATTATGAAAGCAGGATAATTTATAAAGACTTCTCGTAAAGCAGCATTTCATTGTTGAATATGAATTTATATTTCACAAGATGTATATAGATAGATAGAAATTATGTTATCTTAAACATAACATAAATCTATTGCTTCGACATTTTTTAAAATGACACTTGATTTTTAAAGACTACACATACTTCTTGCATTGGTCGTCTAATTTAGAATAGCTATACCTTCATACACGGCTAAGATGATGGTAATAGATCAATCTACGTTACTTAACAAACGAAAAAAAAAACATCATTAGCAAAATACAAATCTGCATAAATCCGTCGGCCACGTGTATCTACTATAGGCGTTATACAAACACGAAACCAGTAACATGGTAAACGTCGAGCCGCACGTAATTGCACAAACTAATAGCGTGACACCGAAACGCCGCTGATGCATTACATTTACCTTCCCGTATACATAGTCTTTATAGAATAGACTAAGAGAATCACTTAGTAGTCTCGCTAAAATTTCAACTACACGTGCCGCGTGCTTTGATAATTGAACAACGCATAAGATCATTTTATGAATTCTACATAGTACACGTTAATTCGTTTTGCTCGGAACGATCGTGTTGTGGAGCTGTTCCATCTTCACTTGGCTTAATTATTTGAAAATTTCTGTATAAATAAATAAATTATACCATTAACATATTTTCCGATTTCTTCAATTTCATGTTCGTTTGCATATTAAAATAGAAAATTAAGGGCTATCGAAATTCCTCACTAAATGCTCATCCACAATGAACAGATGGGCCCGTATATTTTTTTAAGAAGAACGTTAGAACCTAAGAACGCTAACAATTTATTCAATTTGTACGCAATAAAATTATATTTGTTTTTGCAGGATCTCTAAACCTCAAAACAGTTGCTTCAACTGCCCGCAACTTCGTTTACCTATGTATAGTCGTATCTCGTTAAAGCAACAACCAAACAAATTTAAATTTAGTAGCAGTCCTGAGGCAGTATCTAGACTTGAAACACACTCAATATCAATGTAACAAAGCGAAAATACAAAATAAACCCTCCTACCAATATTCAAAGGAAATGAAAACGAGTAGTGAGAGACGTTCGATTATTTTGCGAGGGACGAGATAGTAGATTTTTACAGTTTATCTATTTACACCCAAGGACATACCTTCTAGGTATACCTTTAAACCTTTATGAAATACTTTACCTCGTTCTTCAAAGTATAATTTTCTCTAGGTAAAGACACTTAATTAAATGTACATAAAATACGGCACACATTTCACATATTCCATCTACTGAGGCTTAGTAATCCCCTACATAATAAGTTTTACCACAATACATTGAGTCGTATTGTGAAAGCCACCGTTGAACTCTGGCCGCAAATAAGATATAAAACATGTTCATGGCTAGAGGCGATGTTCGAGCACATTGCAGAGCAAACAAAGAAGTTCAATCACAATTCGAAACTGCTCGGGCTGATATCTAAGGTTTCCTCTTGAACAACTAGTGCACACTTCCGTCGTCGATATAATACTCCTACGATACACACCACCTATATAACGTGCACGAGACATCCTCATCCACTCTATTTACAATCGTTTCTAATAGAATTGAAGTAATAATCCGTGTTGCATTCTACAATATCTTTTTTTTTTTTATAGTACCTACAAATCCATACTAAATAATATTATAAGATTCTGACCAATAAATTCATTTCCAATGCGAAACTCTGTACTTCTCTCTGTCTCTGCTTCAAGCCTATACTTTAAAACCTTTGGATAAAACGATTTGGATAAAATTTGGCACATGGATAGATGGCAACCTAAGAAAGTCTATAGGAGAGATTTTTTCCCAGAAATCCCAAAAGAATGGGAATCGTGCGGGTTTTTCTTCGCGGGCGTAAAGCAAGAATCATAAATGCGAATAATTATCTAGGCGTGAAGAGGAAACCTTGATACCTGTCCATCTTTTTCTTTGACTACACGGGCGATTTCCATATTTATAAAATAACTTTGTATCGGTAGGTTTGATTGTATATAATGTTCAGTGCTTATTATCGAGAAATTTCTCGAAAAAACATTTGGAAATATGGAACAACGAAGTCTCGATCCTATTTCAATCATCACAAATTGATTCCACAGTCTCGCTAACTATTATGTCAATTTCGAGCCGGAGTTGAGCATTTTCTACTTGAACTGTTATTGTACTTGAGGAACAGATTTACTAGAGACGTCAATTAACATTAACAATCGTAAGATTTTTTTTCAAGAATAGAAAAATTTTGAACATTAGGCGGAATACAAACGTTTTTCTATACTTTCGAAATTTTCTCATTTAAATATGAATCCTACAAAGAAAAAAAAATTAACGATCACTTTTAATCATTTTCATTTCTATACACATTAAAAGTATTGTATTATCATACGTGGGACATAAAATTTACGAAAGGTTTCAGACAATAAGAATAAAAAGTTATACACAATGGCAACAGCTAGAACCTTACTAACAACTTCCTCCTAATGGCACTTAGGAAAGGGTCCAGAGATTGTTTTCGTCGATCTCACAAAGAGTTTTCAGAAAAAAATATCTAGTCATTGATAAATTCTGTACTTTGTTGACAAATTTACACGTCGAGGCAAAGTTTCAATCCATGCTAATAAATATTTGGCATCAACGACGTAGTTTAAATGTCTCATGCTAGCATGTTAATTAATAAGCATACACTTTGTTACAGAATGTCACGATGAATACATGAGCAATATTTCGTAACTATATAATGCATATTACCTTTATTTCATTTAACGCGAGTATTATAAAGTTGGTAATTAAAAAACTTGGAACAATTGCAAATCCGTGTATCCGCTCCAATGCATGTTCATTTTATTGATATATTTTTTTTAGAAAACAACAATGTCCAACTTGTTCTAAGTTCTTCTGTCCTTAAAAATATGAGCATTCCTTTTTAGATATCAAAACTAAAATATTTGCCCAGTACCTTGTATTACTGCAACGAGCAATGCCAATTAATATATTTACGATCAGTAAAAAACTAATCTATATTGCGACTGATTTTAAATAATTATTAAACGGCAGGTACCTATCAGTATACCTAACAAGAACGCTGCTTTCAAGTTCTCTTCTAAATGAGCGCCGTAATTGGTAGTTTTTCTCGTTTCTCGCGGACATTAGCAATAATAAAAAAAGCAACGCCACACAGACAAGACTATTTTGTATTACTTAGATATTAATGAGCAGGAAACTGAAATCTTAAATTTTAATTCTATAATGTCGTTGCAATTTCATAATAGAGATAGGTTGTAAGTAGACTGACGCAATAGGTAATAGCTTTTTACAAAGAAATAGGTTTGTAATATACTACTAGCTCTCCATCCGTGGCTTGGCTCGAGCAACAAAAAAAAACGCACAGTAAAAATAGCAGTCAAGGGATTAAGATAAACGGTCCCGGACTATATCCCGCATATTTCCCGCTTCCGTGAAATTTTCGAGTAGAAAACTGTTCTGTGACCTTTCTCGGATCACAAACTATCTCTGTACTTAATTTTATTAAAATCGATTCATTTGCTTAGAAGTAACTTTCGCATTAACTTTAGTAGAGATGGAGTATGTACCTTGAAAGACTGCAATTGTTTCACTTGGAATTTTATGGTTAAAACTATCTTCACCTCCCACCCATTTTCCGCTATCACACTTGTCATACTATCTGTGTTGAGAATAAAACTTTGCCAAGCGAAAAGAGAGACTCCCACGTCATAACCAGAACTTGCCAACTTTATGGCAGAAATAGTTTATAGCCTTAATACTTCACATTCATAAATATACATTTACTAGTGACATTCGTTAACATTATTAAACAAAGTCGCCCGCAACATCTATCTATACTGTCCCGAAGAAACTAAAATAGTACTAAACTGATTTCATTACACTTTTCAACAACAACAGTTACTAATCCCTGAGCAGGGTTTTAGTGTAAAATAAAATAAGATTTTATGTCAATGGCATGCGGCATGCGGATCTGGATACAATCCGACGATATGAGTTCAACATGTCGGAAAAAATTAAGCCGATCGGAAGCTTCCACTGGAAACGCCGCCAAATCGTTTTGAGTTTTGACAAAACAATCTACGGGATTGTTTCCCTTTTTATAGATCTAACAAAAAAAATAGCGATAGTACAATCGATCTATTTCCCAAGATAACAAACATCAATGATGACCGTTTTTTTGTTTACATTAAGTTACTATTATAATATGGGTTATGTACAAAACTGTTTAAAATGCCTTATGCCTTATTCAATTAAATACATTGTTTCGTTATGCATTTCATACAAATAAAAATTGCCTCAGTATATGAATAAATTTTATTAACTATATATAATCTTATGACATAGGGCCATAAGAATATTGATGACGCGAAGCGAATATGTCGCTAACTTGCTACTACCCCTCACGGCGCTTACTTTGCCTTCGTTTGCTTAGTTTATTATTCTTATTGTTTAATATTTACCCGAACGACGTTTCAAAAACGAAGGTTTACCATTCGAGGGAAGTCGGTGGCCTCTGCTGTAGAAAAGTATTATTATACTATAAGTTTATACATTACTAGAAACGATAATAGATTCGCATGCTCCCTAACATTTATATTGATAAAAAACAAACAATTTCAAACAAACGCTGCATCAATATTTGCTCGTTCAACCAATGCATTCACGAGTGTGTGCAAGTAACTAATCATATAAAGTAAACGTACTGCGATAATCGCAAGTCAATCTTGTCGATAACTGGGGGTCAATTAACCGATGTCGTGTTACCAATTTAAGTACCTATGTAATTACGTCATTAGTCTATTGTTTTACGACCTTAAGTCGCCATCTTGAATGCCGGGTTATAATTGTCTGTATAATAACTTGCATTTGGAAAATAAAGCTATCTTTTTGCATGATAACATCATCGATCAAATTTCTGAATTAATACCTAAATGAAAACTTGTGTTTATTTATTTATTGCTTTAAGGATCACCAACAGGACATATACAGGTAACGGATAGAAAGCTTTTTGAAATTACACTTATAGTTTTAGTGTTAAATCTAATATTGTAGGTAGATGTAGATTAGGGTTTAATTTAGGTGAGTAAATGGTCTCAATTCTCATTACGGTAAATGTATTTTTCAAAGGACTGAAAGAAGCAGGTCGCAAGACTTACTTCTAGATCATAAAAGGCGAGGGAATTAGTAAAGCTCTTTACCTCTACAGATTCAGCATTGTTTTCAGCGTATTTCCTTCAACTGAAATAAGAGACTAAAGAACGCTAAAAATGTTCTTGGTAATAAAAACTCTACTGCAATAAATTCAAAACCAACAGAAAGAAAATTCCGAATAAGAAATGAATTGTTAGTCAAAGTCTTATTAAATTTACTTAAATGCCTTTGGCGGAATAACAACATTTGACGTCAATTTCACTTAGAAGCCGCCTTGGAATGAAATTAGCCGACCGCATTTCTGTGTTATAATATATTGAAAAAGTTATTTTTTGTACCCAATGTACAAGATACATAGAGAAGAAAAACATATATAGAGGTGCTGGAGGCATTAGAAGATATTGCTTATAGATGATAATAGTGGAAATAAATTTTGTGATATGATCACACCATTTCTTCTATAAATCTTATTTTTATAATTCTAGAAACACTCTCAATAACGGCATATATATATATAAATATATGCATTTGTTAGTCTGCTTGCGCTTATCTGAGGAACTATAGTACTCGTAAAATATTTAAAATTCTTTCACCGTTCTATATGAACGTGATCGACGAGTGCTATAGACTATATACTATCGGCGAAACTGGGGCGCAACATTTGTTATACCTATAAATATCATCATTTTACGATTAAAAATACGTAAAACATTTCAATTAAAAACAGTAGTTAAATTTTAAAGTAGTGGGTCAGTAATTAAACCCTGCCTGACGGAGTGTATTGTTTAGGGCTTTACATGTATAATAACACACTTCCAAATGTCAACAGCAGCGCTTGCTAACAACTAAAATATAATCATCGTAGAAGTGTACATTGTACATTCAAAACGACAACAAAACAAGTCACCGCTATAATAGCACTGCCATAAATATAATTGAAAACATTTTCATTTATGAAAGTTCACGTAACATTTAAAACGAAATAATCAATATACCTAGGTACCTATTGCATTATGTATGAAGTATGATTCTAAGAAAATGCTTATTTTAAATAGTATAGTTAAATTTTGATATTGCGTTTTCACAGAATATTGTGAGTCTTATTTTGTACGCCGTATAATGCAATTTTCTTCATCACAACCACACAGTCAGAACTTTCTAGATACATTAAAAAGCCGAGTGTTAAAACCGAGCCAACCTGATACTAAACAATATTGACATGAGTCCCTATAACATGTTTAATTCAACAGACTATCTTATCGCAATAAGGTATCGCGATCAGGTGAGCTGCTTTAGATGCATTTGAACGAATTCCTTTAAAGACTAAATTGTTCCTCCACGATAATGTCATCGACAGACGCCGATTACACAATATTATCCAGTCGGCATGTCCAAATTCAACATTTTATTAATCGATTCACTTTGATATAATACGTGTAATATATGTTATATATTTGTGTGTATTACATTTATGTTTACTATAAAATTTATCACTCTCAATAATAAAAGAAAAGATGAAGTAGGAGTTCCGCAGTTTCTTCGCTATTATACCAACAAATAGGACAATATTCTGCACGGGAATCTCTTTCTAAACATACTTGACTTACAAAGTATTATAAAAGTCCCATTCATACTAGAAAAAGTAAATACGGCTTAGGGCGCGTTCAAAGGACATTTCTCAACGGCACGGCTTTAAATTTTTATTACATAGAGATTTTATGTGCGGAAATTTATATCAGCCATTAGAAATTTAGAAATTTATATTTTATATGCCTTCGTTAAAATTTATTGAAATTTGTATACACATCGTCGAACATTTTAGCAACTGTGAATTTATAAAAAATTAAATACATACAAGTACCCAAATGTGTCGAATTAAAATAGTGGCGCGTAGAAAACGTAAAGGTATGAGAATTCAAGCCCGTAGGTATGTCTCTATTGACGAAACCATCGGAACCAGGACAAAAGCATTAAAACGCAAACAATAATTAATTAGACCATACAAAATCGACGACACCAATTTGCCTTTGAACGTTAATTTGCTAAGGAAAGAGATTTGTGGCTGAAGAGGAAATTTAATGACATTCTGGAAGAAAACAATCTCTGAAGATAATTTCAGGCCATAAAATGATTTTAAGAAATTATGAAGAACAGTCATATTGATAAAATGATTCCGTTCATCTCAATAGCAACTCGTTTAATTTATATTCACGATAAAAAATTGTTATTGGGAAATCCATTTTCAGTTCAGTACAAATTGTTTTCTCAGTTTTATAATATATACAGATGAAACTACATTCCACATTTAAATTCATTCATTCTTTCAGTAACCTTTCATCATTCGTATCTTGATTGCTTGTTATTTCAATAAACCGTAGTTAATATAGCTTTAATTGCAACGCATCGCGATAAAATGATAAAAATGCGAAGTACCTATCAGAGACATTATTTTGAATTGTTAAATTAATATACAACAAATACATTATGCCATATTTACCTACCTATTCATAGGTACCCGGTCACTATCACTCTGTAAAATAAATCTGATTTTATCCCTCGAATGACCTAATACCGAAATGAAATCTTATTAAATAAGCATTTGTTGTCTACCCTGATCGAAAAACAAAAGCAGTGGGTATAAAAATCAAATAAATGTCAATCAAATTAATTTGTGAGAACGCTGACAACAAGTACTCATCTACATTTACGGGTTGATCGCAATATTACGGTAACGACTTGTTAGAAATATTTTTAATACACAATTACGTACAGCAATTATTTGTTACATATCATTTCGACGGCAAACATAATTTATAACTCCAATCTCATCAGTGTACATTTACAATGCTTGATCACAACTATTTAGAAAAATAATGTACAATGCACTATTCCTGCGCATAGATAGATGATACGATGGCACCTAGTACCTACCAATACAGTATCTGATAAAATGATAGATAAAATAAACGTTGTTACAGGAAAAGCAGAAGATACCACAAAATAATAGTAAAGTGAATGGTAGTTGAACGTTCTGTTCTTCCTAGGAATATATCACGATAGCTTCCTTTTTCTGTAACGGAACTAGAAGGTAGTAGGTAATTTATTAATTAGTTTCCTTCCACCCTCACTTTGCAGTGTAAAGGACGACAAACAATTTCTTGTTTAAGTAGTGAACAGCGACGTGACGTTAAAAAACTTGTGGTTTTATCGGACAATCCAATAAAGATAAATGTCGGGACGGTTTGTGTCTCACCTAGTTGGTTCAGACGACTTAAAGAGAGAAAAAAGTAAGCGTTCATAAAAACTGCGAATAGAAGTAAAATAATATTTGCCCCCATCCAAAAAAACTTAACATCCCTCCAAAAGAAGTTTCCACTTCAAAAAAGTTTCACTTATTTTGGAATTGAACATATTATATATTGAGTCACTTGAAAAGACACGTAAATAAATTATTTTCTGAGTCAACACCTATCCGTTCTCTCTGATGGAATCCACGAATCCACATTTTTATAACATTTCAATAAATCCAGAAGTAAAAATCTACCCCATTAATTCTCAATGCAAATTCCAAATAAAGAATCGAAATGGAATCAAAAGTAAATATCATTAAAGTCCAATCTAAATATGTTTAATGTATTTGATACCTATTCTTATAGGTATCTCGAGTTTTCATTTCCACAAATTTTTATCTCGGATGCAAGCATTGCTTATTGGAATGGAAATCTGATTATATCGCCATTTTGTTTTCGATTATACTTTAAAAAAGCATTGAAGATTTTAATAAGAATTTTTGTTTATACTGTAAAGACGTATTAATGTAGTTTTAAATATGACGTCGTCCAACGAATTATCCGGCGACACCACAATATGCAGTGTGTTTCAGAATACGCATTTTTTTGTTTTTTCCATAAACCATAGCACTTTCCGTAATGCTATTCTTTATAAGATTAGAACCGTAGGAATAAATACCTCGTCCATTTCAAATAAATATTTGAAAAGATCACTATTGATTCGGTGTGGCTCAATAGATTTGTATTAAAGTGATTGATAAGATATAAATCAGGTAATTAAATCACTACTTCATACGAAGAGAGTAGAAAAGTGTAGAGAAGAGTCGAGAACGGATCGACACATTATTTTAAACGTGAAAAAAGTGAAGCCGGGGCAGACCGCTAGTATTATATAGTTATACGTAGGTATATTCTCTAAAATACTATCTATGATAATATATAGAAATCTATATAACTATTGGCATTTGCAATATCGAATTCTATAAAGCTTACGAACCTACCCAGCGACTTCATAACAGTACAATAATAAGCTTTCAAAGTTATCTCATAATAAGTCATTGTTCTCAGAATTCTCCATTTGATAAAAACGGTATTGTGTGATTAAAATCAAATACTAAATTTCTTTATACTAAATTTCTTCTCTTCGTTTGTGTTTTTTTAGATTTTATAGGGTAATCTGGATCTAATGCACTGATTTTGAAAATGATTTAACAAAAAGAGAACAATATTATTCGGGAGTAATGTGTTTTTTCCCCAGGTCAACTCAGGCGAAGCGGGAACATTCGGCTCGGCTTGTATTCGATATGTTTGTCATACAATTAACATCCTACTAATTTTATAAATGCGAAAGTTTGTATGGATGTGTGTGTGTGTGTTTGTTACTCTTTCACGCAAAAACTACTGAACTGATTGCAATGAAATATGGTACGTAGACAGCTGGACAACTGGAATAACATATAGGCAACTTTTTATCCCCATATTCCTATGGGACATGGACTCACGCGGGTGAAACTGCGGGGCACAGTGTTTCATAAAATGCACTTGTATATGTACTAATTTTGGAGCTTCTCATTATTATTTTATGGGTCGTAAAATTCAATACCGGCTAGCGGAAAAAAACGAAGTAACTTGATTGTTAAATCAAATAAAAACTTTAAATGAAAGCGCATTTATAATACCCTCCAGGAAACTTTTTTCAAAACGACTCGAAAGTATTTGAATAAGGACGCAAACTGTCCATTGAAAGTTTTCTTTGAATGCATGGAATTGAAATGTGCTAACTAAGTTGAAACTAGTCTTGCTGCGCGTAACCGTATTACGCTAGTTATCGCATATTACGAGGATTAAATTAGCACCGCGTTAAGTTTTAAATTCATGTATATGGTTTCACCATTCATGAGCGATCAAATTTAAATTGGTTTTATACTAGAAATTAACTGACCCTGGGTAACCGTTTTTATTACTTGTATTTTTTTTTTAGAAAATTTTTTTAGACCCAGAGGGAGACGGAAACCATGTCAAAAAATAATCATTAAAATGTTCAAAGCTAGTTACAAAACACGACTTTCTTTTGTAAGTACAAACGTTAATTATGTTGCACCTTATAAAAATTGTTGTCACCTGTAATTACACAAAGCAGAGCAGAAATGCTTTTAATAACTAGACGTCGCTCGTTCTCTCACTTGTATGATTCGCATTAAGTCGTATAATCCTATAATCAGCGTACACAATTTGCTTTATTTTTTATTTATTACATTCTTTTGCTTTCACTTCTACAATATTTATTATAATTCATATATATATATATATATATATATATATATATATATATATATATATATATATATATATATATATATATATATATATATATATATATATATATATATATATATATATATATATATATATAAATACACTACTGGTCACGGTTTAGGGTACACTTTCATCGTTCAGCCCGTTCTCCTATTTGTGATTGCTCTTAAATAATTAATCAATATTATATAGATCGATACAAGATCTTGGAGAAGCTTGTATTCAACTATATTGCTCCATGTATTTAAAACGTACTTTAAATTTAATTATATCTCATCTACCAAAAATGTTTTGAGCAAGTAAATTTTCGACGGCCGAAAGACGCCTCTTGAATTATATATTATTTATATGAGTACTTACTATACTAGTTGTTCGCTTGGCGCCGTCCGGGTCGTTGTTATACTATTGAATGACGACTAGTTATTATCCTTATCCAACGAACCAAAAATCATAGAAATCCGTTAAGCCCAAACAAGTTTTTCTCATAGGAAAATATAGGTATGTATAGATACAGTATTTAAAAACAAGAACCTTAATTTATTTCTTTACAAATAATAAATAAATTTCGGCAGCCTAGGCACCGACAGAACAATAAATCTTTAAGACATGCGCAGTAAAAACAATATGAAATACTTAGTCACGTGACTACGGAATTTTTTAACCGCTGAAATATTTGTAATACAATTTATTATAGACTAATCTGTTACGTATTCTAATGCCAGTATAAAATATATACTTTCCGATACAAAGGTAAGTGATTGTTGCGGTTTACGGTTTTACAATCTAACTTTAGAATCATATACCAGATGGCTCACTAACTCTCAATAGAAATATTTTACGTACTGGAGTGCGTAAGTGTAAACCTTTTATTATATCTCAGAAGTTATTTTTTTATATAAAATCTAAATTAAAAATATTTTAAACATTCGCTTAATAAGCTATGTAAATTAATGCACGGCAACATCAAATTAATTTTTAAAAATACTTACCTAGATTTCTTCTTCGCTCGAATCAATTAAATATGCGAGAGGACCCCTCAGTAAATGTTAGGTGCACACAAAGTACCTTATGTCACGTCTCTAATTGGCAAGCGCGAGCATGATCGAATAAAATAAGTTACACGGCGCGTAAACAGCACAGCAAGGCCGGCGCCGACGGCGACCGTTAGGCGAATATCCCGAGAGAACGTCGTGCACGAACGACCACACGTAATATTCAGATCGATACCGGGACTAAGGCGCGCTCTCTTCAAAATGTACCGAACTCGACCGTTGGACCGATCGACAAGTGGCTTGGGACACGGCAAGAACCGGTGAAGACCTAACGCCAGGGACACATCAACAAATTACTTGCCAGTGACGAAGCAACGGCCGAAATGACGCTCCTCCGCTCTGCATATCATTTTAAATCATGACGTAGGGGGAGTCGCATGAATCTTTGGGAGCATGCGCAATGGAGAGTAGGCGCGGCGGAAAGCGGCGGAGGTGGAGGCGACTATGGCGGACCGTGAGGAACAAAGCGAAGGCACGCCGCGTTACCGCGGATGACTGTGGATCGCTAAGAAGCCGCACCGTACGCGCGGCCTTACCACCGACCAAGACGCACGCAACACCATCGATCATCGACACGCACCGTCGCGACCTCCACAACACTTCACTACACGAGCCAACCTCTTTAAATATATCGATTGTAGGCATTACATGCAACTGCCAACAGAGGCTAAAACCTAATTCAAGCTAAATAAAAACTTGACAATAAAGTGAGTCAACGAAACCGTCAAAACAACGGCAATCGATATTCACCCTTATGACGACGTAGTAAACTTATTACACGAACTTGTTTCATTTTTTACCTTTGCGGCAAATTGGCGCTACAGCTGATGTAATTTACGATTGAAATATGAAGTAAAATACATTTCAACTCTAATTAATAGAAATATTAAATTTCCTTTGAATAGAGTAAGCATATTCGTTCGAAAGCAAATGAGAGTTAATTTTATAGTGGAATTTATTTTAGTCAGGGTTTTATTGAAACGATAAAGCTGTTTTATTTTCCACCACTAAAATAAGCTTTCAGTGTTACTACTTCGACTCATATACAAGGTTTATGTGTACCTATATACCGCGTAACAGATAGAAAAAAATCCTTTATTATATTTATGCTAACTGTTTGACTGTTTGCCCCGGTTCTACCCAGGTAGACGAGCATTAGTTGTAACTCAGTCAAATTAAAAAAAAAATATGTTATCCTAATGCCAGCGGAGAAAATTCAAACATAAAAATCATTACAAAAAAATAATAATCATTACAATCCGTTCAGTTACTCATTCTTGATATATAAGTGGTGTAACTAACAAGACTTTGTTGTATTTCAAAATGTTTCTATGAGGTACTAGCTAGTCGGACCGACAACTCCTGGTTTGATTTTAATTTTTTAACAGTTAATATTTTCTTCTAAAACTTACATGACACATGTAGAGAAACGTGTTTGTATTAGGTGTGTATGTAACTATTAGTTTTCACTTTGCATTAAAAGATTTTCACATTGCAATAAACATAAATCAATTGACATCGGAACGAGAGCAAACGTAAAGTATTGATTTATCTAGCCTACCTACGTTTGTGTGGATGACGCCCAAAATGAGTAAAGCAAACAATTGTAGATGTTTTAAATTACCTGACTATACGATTACATACACGAAATGTTAGGATTTAATGCATTTAAAGTCTCCGTCGAACTAAACATGTCTTTTTTTAGTTATTATTGTAAAGAACAATTGTACTGCAATGTATTTAGATATTATACATATAATTCAAAACTCTACATTAGTGAATGATGTCAAATAAGATTAATATTTGGTTATATACGTTATTAGACACAGCAGTGACCATCTCGCATTTTATAATATGTACTCTTTCTACATGTAATGATGTGCATTGCTCGGAAATAAAAATGTAAGCTTCGACGATATAAAACTATTTTTGACATTTATAACGACCGAACACGCAGTCATTTTAGCACGCGGCTTCGGAATCAATAAATTTCGTATCTGAATATTATGATATCAATGAGTTAACAAATTTATAAATTCTAAATAAGAATTTTACATTGTAGGCTTTCTGAATAGTTTTGTAAATGAATTGTGAAAAATGATGACTCCATAGTAGCTATTAAATTTAATTAATAACAATTTAGGTTATTTATTTTGTCAAGTTGCAATTCTAACATATTATTAAAGACGAAATTTCCAAAAAGTGTTTAGTCCCACCTAGACTAGCTAGCAGATTCATTTAGTAATTAGACAGATCCTTCAAATATAACTAAACCATGCCTATAATTAAAATACCTACATCATACCTTTTATGCAAATAACCTGTGTGTGATTATGTGTGTGAGTTAGATCAATTTGGTTTTTTAAATGTACAGCACATTAAATTAGCAACCACATTAAAAGAACTTCCACGCCTTTTCTTCTCTAAGGAGATTCCCTCCATGCGTGAACCGAGTCAATCAACCCGATACGTGGTCGGACTACAATTTACAAGAACCCAAATTCGGCGCAAATAAAAGTTTGTTGTTGAATTTTAACTGATCTTTATAAATTCTTTTTCGATGAGGTGTTAAAATCCCTAGTAGATCGGTCAATTTAGACCGAAAAATAAGGGTGAAGTTACTAAAATTCCCCTTCACCTGAAAATTGGTAAAGGTATTTAGTTCAAAATATAACTGAACGGAACACGGGAAAAGATTCCCCTTTTATCTTATCAAGCTTTTCGTATGTTCATGGGCGGTGGTGTTCGCTTACCATCAGGCAAACCATCAGCTCAGTTGCCCGGTACTAGGTAAGTACATAAAAAACTTACCATAACGGCAAACAACATTGCATTCCTTTTTTTATTCTTGACCTATGGCAATATATTTCCAAGCACCTGAATCAGGAATTGTTTTGTAATATTTTACCAATTTTCGGCTTAATGGGAATTTTTGAATCCTTGAATGTCTAAACTGACCGGACTTTATCAAGATTTTGATTTAATACAAAAAAATAATCCAGACGTGTTAATCATTCTATTTGAATGCATAAGTAATAAATGGAAGACAGTGTGGTCACTCTTCAGTAACAAAAATCCGAATGCAGCTTTATGTAACATCAAGTGTGCTTGTCAAGCACGTAGAGTAATTGCTTGTCAAGCAGTTTTGACCGTCCAGGGAGTACTTAATGTAGAAACACGACGGCAAAAGGTCGTAAATAGCAAACTCCCTTATAAAAGTAAACGACAAGTTGTGCATTTTTAAATAACATTTCCTATAATACCTCAAACCAGTCTTCATTTTACAACCGTAATAAAAGGAGAACATTACAGATTATCACAATTATATATTGAAAAATGGGGAAAGTCTACAACCGCACCTTTATGATTTCCAGTGAATTCTTAAACACAAAGCCTTTCTGCACGTAATACAATGTTGCAATAAAAGAAACTTTGCTAGGAAAAGCGGACGGAGAGTTGTTAAAATTTTGAAAAGGAAACTTTATCTAACGAGCAAATAGTGCAATTGAAATAGCAAAAAAATGAACATTACCGTAGTCAATGCGACATCGTTATCTTTTTGCAGTTTTGAATATAGATTCAAACGGAGATAGCTTCGATCCGAAATTAAACATCTTTTCACAATTCGCTTCGATGCGATTTTGCAATAAATTATAATGTTTACATATTACCTTTATGTATGATGTGGTTAAGGCTTGAAGAAAAAACAGACAGATAGACAGACCGTTATATCATGATTTACTTATAAACTTCGTTCGTGGCCCGCGACTTCGTTGGCGTGAACTTTGAACGTGAACAAACTGGAGGCATTCAATAAAAAATAGATTTATAATAGATTTAATTCTCAACTTTTCCAAATTTCCGCAGATACCGTTGATTTCAACATCAAATGTTCAAATCTAGATTATTATAAATCGACAGAAAGTGCCCCTCAGACTGAACAACTTGCTGTGTTGTGCTGTTGGAGTTCCACATCGGGAGTTCCAAAACTTCGATTTCTATGTCCATCAGACTGAACAATGTTTGCTAAAACCTCATTCCTATACACGTTATAGTGTATTTGAGCTCTTGGAGATCCATATCAGGTGTTCATAATTTTCAAATTTATACTCTAATCAGAAAATGCTCATCACATGTAACAATTTTTTGTTATGGCACAATTTTTATCTAGTTCCAGTTCCCGAAATAAATCAAAGCCTATACTTTGTTGCCCAGACTACCTATACAATAAAAAAGCTTTCATTCCAACCCCCCACATGGTTCCAGAGATTAGCGTGTACAAACAAACAGACAAACATGCAGATTTTTTTTTTAGGTTCGTGCTCTATTGCAGTTTTAAAATTATTAGATGACTTTCCGTTAATAAATTAAATGTGTTTTTTAAATACAGTTTTTTATTCTTTATATTTTAAATAGTTTCGATAGTTCACTGCATTGTTTGTGTAATACGATTAAATTCCAACACAGCATTCACTTGACTCTGTAAACAGAGTGCAACAATACGTCGATGTATAAGTCTTGATATACCTACTACATATCTAGATACTAAATCCAATCATCAATTTCCAACGGCTTAAACTTAGTATTTGCAACAGTTTATAGTTAGTTGCGCGTATGTAATACATATAACTAGTTCCACATTGGTGAATCAAGTAACGCGATTGCTGCAAGTTGAAACATTTAGATTGCAAACGTTTAAAGCTACCTAGTGTTCGCAGCCATGTTCAATGTTCTCGTATCACTCACATAGTTCAACTATGCACCTTTTCGGGCAACATTGCTGGCTCATGCAGTATAGGTGAAAAGCATTATTTCAAATTCGTTATTAAATCTGAACCCTTCCTTTTCATATACTGCGAGAGAGACTTTTGTTCGTCAACATATTTAAAGTTCGCAATATTATTATTCAATACAATATGATAAAGAAAGTATAGATAATCATCCTCCTTTAGATGAAAAGCTTAAAAACAATTAAAACCCAGCAAGGTTGTGACCGATAAATACTCATTTCGTTGTAATTTGATAAAAACAAGATACAAATTTTCCTCAACAAGAAGTTTACCTACTTGAATGAACTTTTGATTTAGAACTTTAAGAACTTATTATATTAAATTAAAGAATACTGATAGTAGTAATGCGAAACCCATCTCATTAGCTGGTTTGAAAGATGTCGTTGAAGTGATTTGGTGCATTATATGAAATGGAGTTGCAGTAGTTTTTTTAGCAGATATTTTAGCTGTATCAATCGTAAACAATAAATAAACACTTCATAATATACTTGGGTATAAGTTTATCCCCCAATGCTGTAACGAATATCCGGGGTGGGGAGATCTTAGACGCAACGTGCAGTACATAATAAATTTTTAAAATATATGAATGCGATTTAAACCTCCTGATATAAATGCACATGGGCACGAATCATTAAAAAAAAATTAAATGATTTGAAAATTATGAAAATTTAGGCTCTTAAGCGCTAAGGCACGGTAAAACAATGTAATATTATCATGGCTATGACGTAGAACACTTTGCGTTTTAAAGCAAACTCATTACGCGAATCTATGTGTTACATAAGTGTGCGGTTTCTCGTTTATGATCAATATATTTTATATACATTACATTTGATGTATTGATTGATTAAATAACAATAGATTTTCATAGATCGCTTTACTATTTTTCTTTCGCTTTACTATATATGAGGCTGCGGGATCAAGTTAGTATTTAACAAGTAATTGAAACCACGCCATTCGACGTCTAATTTGAATGGACCTAACAAATTCTCATCTCTAAAATACTGAAAGCTTAACAAACGTCTATCATCGAACAAACAACAAAGGAAAAGGTGAAATGTATGGAATTTATAATACAAAGACTGAATGTGATACATACATATACATAGGTATACCCCTATAATGGAGTTTTAAGTTTAAATTGTGCAATCTGCAAGTACATGCTCCAGAATAGAGATTATAACATGTAATGATTTCCCTTTTAAATGGAATTCCCTATTAATCACAACTGCCGTAGCAGGTGCTATTTTAGTAGATAATAATTTATGAATGTCGGTCGTCGTATAATTACATACATACTACCGTCACACACGTAACGATTTTAAAGTAATACAAGTGTTGTCAAAACAACGCTGAATGTAAGAAATTATGCAGGTTTAAACTATTTCGGGTTAATCAATGCCTTCACAATTTGCGTTACTATGAGATCCTACAAACAATAGCGAACTTGAAGCGATGCTTTGAATACAGTATCAGGGTTAGATTCACGAAATATCGATTTGGTCTGAAGCACGGTGCCCGTCTGACGGCCTCAACATCTTACCGCCGCCTCACTTTTAACTCTCTGTAGTGTAATGCAGATATATTCTTATACGCTCTTATTTCTTTTAAAACACGATATAATTTTTATCATAAAAACCTTCTTCGTGAATCACTCCATCTATAAAAAAAAAACCCATAAAAATGTATTGCATAATTTTGAAGTCCTAAGCGTACAAACACATAGACGGCGGAAAGCGACTTTGTTTTACGTTAGATATATCCGGTTCTTGACGTATAAGTTCTTATTTACACAGGCGTTCAAGATTCAATCATTTACTTTATAATTTATGACCAAAACGAACCTTTTGTTATGTAGCTTTATGCCTACATCGTATTTAGTTCTATGATATATTGATGTGTGAAAATAATGGAATCGGGGATAGGATACCGTTACATTGTTGTATATCTTTAAATAAATACAACTTCAATAAGTATTGAACATTATAGATATACCTATCATGTGCTAAAAACTAAAATGATGGAAATATAAGTTTTAATCATTTTGAATAATCCATGGAGAAAATTCTTAGAGTTTGCAATTACAACATAAACTATCACGACGAACAAGAGCTTATCTAGTTGTAGGTACACGAGCTACGGAACGGTCAAGTTATCGTTTAGTTTATAAACTTAGGAAACCTAAACTCAGATGGGAAATAGATTTTACACGGCTTCACACTTCAGTTCTAAATTAACGGTAAATAGCGAGCAAATCAAAGTTGGTGTTTCTTCTTGAAATAATATGACAAACGATTTTTTTTATTCAGCTAACGGATGAAACTGCTCTTTACTTATAAATTACGATCTATGCAGATGATAATGAGAGATCTGAACGAATAGAAAGTAGCGATTATATAAACTGTTTGCCTACATAGATAAGGAAGTAAATTGATAAATAATAATCATAAACGCTATTTCACACCCCCAAAGAAGATGGGCGTAAAATGAAAGCATGCTACTGTGTTTCGTTTAGTGAGTGGAGGAGGCGGACCCATTTCTTCAGCCATCCTAACCTATTCCTTTATTCCCTTCGTCAGCCATTTCCTTATCCTTCATCCCTTATTAAAAGCCGCCCAACCTCTGCAAATGTTCATGAGCGGTGGGGACCGCTTGCCATCAGGCGAACCACCAGGTTAGTAGCCCACCTTAGCATAAAAAAGGATCCTGAAACTACTTAAAACCCTTTAATTAAAACCTTGTATCATTCTCTTCACTACATAATATAAAAAACAAAGTCGCTTTCTTTCCCAATATATGCTTAAATCTTTAAAACTACGCAACAGATTTTGATGGGGTTTTTAATAGATAGAGGGATTAAAGAGTAAGGCTTATATGTATGTTAACATCTATTAAATTACTCCGAATTAACGCTCGCAAAGCGGCGGGCAAAAGCTAGTTCAGTACATTTTAGTCTTTCTTTTGTATTCACAAAATACATAATTTAAATAAATTGAATTATGATTTAAACGATTAAAATTATCTTTAAAAAAGTAGGTGAATGCCATTTTAATATTTTTAATTTGAGGCTTTCGTCCTAATGGGACTTATGAGGGTCAATCAGGGTAATTCTGAACAGGGGTAATTGGAAAAATAATTTCATTTTTTTTCTGTAATTGCAAAACTTTAAAAAGATATAAGAGATATTTTATATAAAAAATATTATCATTAGAAAAAGTAAACCTTTTTAACACAAATAAAAGTCTACTGAGTATTGTTTCCCAATAACCCCTGTTTACAATTACTATGATAGACTATATAAACTTATAGTTATATATTATGGACATTAGACTTATATTTTATCCAACTTGTGTAATATGTCGATATCTTGTATATATCGATATATTTAAATACCTTTTGCTTAACAATTTTGCACTCGGTACCACATAATTATGCTCTTATGATTAATATACTAAGTTAATGGAAAGCACTTGTATGAGATCTTAAAATCAGTAACAAGTTTAATGCAATATAAATCGAAAACTGAGAAGTCTTCATCAGACATTTGAAACAAAAGCTTTCGTTTCATTGTCTTTGAACATAGCGACAATACAATATAGCTTTTTAAGCCCTATTACCTTGCGTTACCTAATACAGTAACAATTAGTTGCTTCTTGTTCCTGAGATCCTTTTACAATTAACGTGGAGTAGATAATAATATATGTAATAAAGTTACTTTCCTTCAAAAAATTTTCACAATTCGACGACGGTGAAAATTTTTATAACCATAAACATCAAGCTAATAATCAGTCGCACTTTATGTAACTTTCCGCCATCGACACTGCACCTTCGTAGAATTTTCCATTTCTTAAGATATCAATCCCTTATTATGATTTGAGAAGCGAGAGCTCTATTGTGTAGTTAATAAATAACCACTGGCCTTCGTCATTGTTTTCTATTTTAAAATGACTTTCATGTTTACGACGACACTGAAATACGTATCGATTTCAGAAGAAAGAACTACAAGTTACAGACACGTCTTTAGAAAATAATTATACATTAATTAATTATTATTAGAAAAAACGGGAAGGGTTACCTACCATATTTTTTATTTTATAACCAATTATGTTTATTCTATCTCAACTAACGCCAACATGTTATTTGTCGAGTGTGTGAAGTAGAACGGAAATTATATACTGTCACGCGAATATGAGGCATAAATGTATTTTAATTATAGTATGGTGTTTGTTAATTATTTGCGCTCAACCAGTTTGATAAATTTTCACCTTTTGTCTTTTTAATTACACATTAAACGCGTGAATAGTTCTTTATTAACAGCGCTTCAATCATAAAATGTGAATTAAAAAATACGAACAACTAAAGTCGGTCCATACTTCTGTAACAAAATATATCAATTAGCCAAACGTTTTTTACGTCTCAATTTCGTAATATATACTATATTACATATTAACTGAAAGATGTGAGCCAGTAATTTATTTTAATAAATACAAGTCTTAAGAATCTTTTTGTACAACAGCCTCTAATACTTCGCAGCTTATGCTTGGTTGTATAGATGTCTAGTAAAGGTCTAAAGTCTAGTAAAGGAAAGCGATAGGACCACCTTCTGCATCTCTTATGATGTACTTATTTTCTTCTTCTTTATATTATGTACAACAAATAATTGCTATTACTACATATTTTAGTATTATACCTCGTTTGGTTATCAAATACAAGAATAATACATAATCAAATTCAATCGTCGAAAGCCAATCGTCTGGCGAATGCGGTTTTTATAGGGAATTGCTTTTTGAATGAAACGATAAATAAAGCAGTTTGCAAGTACATATTGAGCTACGCAAAATATGCGAAAAAAAATTCACAAACACAAATGACTCGTAAAAAGTAGAACTTTGGTAATGATGAATAATATAAATATGATCAAAAGGGAAGTTTTAGGTACTGTAGCTTTTGCACGCGTAAATGTATTTAATTGGTGGTACGCGTTCCTAGTGTTTTGCATCTCATATAATTAAGCTTTAATAAACTTTTGAGGACATAAAATTCATACTGAAAATGAAACCGGGTTAGAACACATGAACAAATAGAGAATTATGCTTTCAAAAGATTTTGAAAGCATTGATGTGTGAGTAGATATGGTACGTCCATAAAGCGCATTAGCCAATGAAATTGTTCACACACTCGCATACCCACTATCTCAAATCCTCAGAGCTTTTACTTTAACATGAATTAATTATTATTCAATATGTTTTATTTCTTGCCCATAAAGCTACATAATTACACTATTAATACATCGATTATATTAGCACCAGTACAAAAACATGCAATAATGAAAAACATAGTCAAAGTCCTTAGAAGTTGGAAGTACATTTTAAATCCATTTTTATGGTACGTACTTCACGTAGCGCAGTAAACCTTAGACAAGAACAAACTTTTAAAGTGGTCGTCCTTTGTCACGGCGACGACCTTTAGACAATATCATCCATATTCTAAATGCCTGAGTTGGAACGATGCGAGATATTTGTGCAGTGTAAATGATGTTTTATCTTAAGCGGACTGACCGGGCATTCGCTATATCTATCGCTCGTTTAATTAAACAAAATTAAACTACAAAATTCACATTATTGCCTCTAACTAAATCCAATCTCTATAAAATTTCAATAAAACGTCATTTCATTTTTATAATACTAAACTTAGACATATAGCTTTGAGATGAGATCGACTTATAAGATCCAGAGAACACAAAGGAAGAAGTCTTGGTGATGTATTTGCTGGAAATGTTTATATTTTCTTGTGAAAAGCTCAGATCAATAAGATACGCGAACACACCAGAGACGTAATGCAGGTAAATAAACGAAGTTGCGAGCCTCCAGTTGCATGTTTATTAATTTCATTTCTCAGAAATATTTAAGAAATACAAGGAGCCTCTTTGCAATATTGGATGAGCTCTTATAATTCCCTTTATAGTGAATCTCTTTGTGTGAATGTAATAGCAATGCAATTTTAAAATAGACTTCCTAGTAATATGTCTAATATTAATATTTCCGTGGATTCCATTAAAATGATCAATTTTTGCTCAAATTCAGACACGGAATCTAAAGTTAACTTTAAAGTTATCCAACAAGCATCCAGCGTTTTATTTTTTATCCCACGAAAACATTTATTTATTTAATTAGACTTCTTACAGAATCACTTTTCATCTTAACGTAATTTAAATCTCGCAAATTATGAACCTTGCCCGTTTTTGGAACATCAGTTAAACCAGTACCTATTGGTGATGGTGTAATATGTAATGGGAAACAAAGCTTTTTTTTAATTTACTTTGAATCATACAATAGTAGATATAAAAGCAAAAATTATTTATTATATCTGACCTGCACCTACGAAATGTTAGGGCGTCGTTTATAAGTAAAAAACGGTGGTGTGTTAATTTCCTCTTTTATATAAACAAATTAAAAAAAAAAAAGAATTTTAGGTTTTCATGTTCATAATTTCTAAACAACAAAACGGATGGATTTGATATTTCTAACTATTAATTTTCTTAACAAAAAATAATGAATTTGACGTCATTTTCACCGCGGTATAATTCGCAACCGTGTTAACTTATTTTCTTGTCTAAATATTTTCAATGTGCGTAAGTCTGCGGCCGTATCTTGTAGCAGTCAATAACCAGTTATCGTTCATATACGGCTTCATAACACACGTCTCCTAAGAAACTCAAACAAAACTCTCAAGTGGAAAAAATGTAACAACGGAAACACGTAATGGTCAAAGAATTAACATATGTAGATATCTATAAATTAACATATAGATATAGTACCAAACATTAGTATACAACATGTTAAAAATTAAATATGCATCAAATGATTTTGAGTTTAATAAATAAACGCTCTCTACTTTCAACACAATATTATATCAGCACTGTCAAACTAAGCATAAAAATCTTCACTCACTTAACGAATAACTTTTAAGGATGAAATATTTTAGACCAAAGTTTTGTCGCACTCTAACTATCTCCATTTACTACCTACTTATACTAGTTTTAAGAAGTATGGGTACTTGTAGTTGGATTTATGTGTGTGTTTCGCTATTTCGTTTCTTTTTTTATTATAAGGGTTGACGAGGGAGAACGTGAAAGTTAAGTATGTATGGGTGTATGTTTTTTATTCTCAAGCAAAATCAGCTGATCGGATCTGCATGAAATTTGTTTTGGCTGCTAGTGAGGCTGCGGGATCAAGTTAGTATTTAATAAACTTAGTTGGTCCAACTCTGATGTGTCACTAACTTTAAAAGGGTCGCTTGCCCAATTGAAATAATATTTATAACTAGCTGACCCGGCAAACGCTGTTGTGCCAGTTACTTATTACTGAAGATGAAGAAGTAAAATAAAGAGACAATTTTATTTGTACAATGGTCGCTCCTGTGTGGTCCCATTTAAATTGGTTGTTCGATTAAAATATTTATACAAAAAATAGCTCCAGATTGACACTTATCAGTTATAATTTTGAATGATAAAACAGTAATAACCTAAGTATTATATACAGAACAAAAGATGCAAATTCCTTTCACGAGACATATAATAACATACATATAACATGATATGATTTCATAAACAGTTACTTGAATTACAATGTAATAAATCAAATATCAGTAAATTCAAAACAAGCTGAAGGCATTAGGCTTATAGCGTTTCATCTCACATTATCCCATTCACAAAGAATGGAGATCACGCAAATACTTATTTATAATGAGATCTAAGAGATTAACATACAGTCCACTCTCGTAAACAAAAAAACTTTCAGGATAAATTATCAGAAATACATCTTTATAAAACGAAAACTAAAAATTTCATTACATTACAACCTACGTTTCGAAAATAAGTATGTTTCATAACGATTTTCAAGCTAAAATTCAATCAATTTCCACTAAAATAAATCTATAACTACTAGCGAGCCGTCATATCAATGCGGAAGCAGAATCGTTTTGCAAATATTACATGCAAAGTGTAGCATCCATATTCTATTTGCATAAAGTTCAATAACTGCAACTTTAAATGTCAAATATATTTCATAAAACGATTGAAATTTACTCTTCAGGCGTCTGTCTGTAAAAGTAGAAATATCAAAATAAAATACTGGTATTTTTATCACGGAAAGATTACCGACTTTGTTTAAATATTTAATGGGATAAACGGACGGAGCTGCGACTGCTGCCAGCTAATTAAGCAAATCAGAAATGGAATACTACTTTTAAACATTGTATTGAAATAACAAGTCACCTAGTTTATATATACTTTTAACTTAATTATTTGCAGCCTACCAACCTAACTCTTGCAGCAAAGCATTTAGGAAAACAACTTAATTTTTACTTATTTATTATAATTATAGGTACTTTTACATACTGAATAGATATATCAATTAAACTAGAATAGATATATGACAAACTATTTATCTTAAAAACAAAAATCCTTGGTATCTATTTTATTTTATCTTTAGTTAGTTTTATATGGTGTGTGCGTATGTTTATGTGTGGTGTACATAAAAGAAACGAGATGCAGTTTAGGCTCTAAAGCGTGCCAAATAAATATAATGTATTTGCTTGTGGAACCTACATATATAGGCCCTGCCACTCAATGACAAAAATAAACAGTCAAATCGGTCCAATAGTTTTTACGTGAAAACGTTACACACATACCAACATAAAAGAATTTCCTCTTTATAAAATTAATCTTTGTGTCAAAACAAGTAAGTACTATCAGTGAATTAAAAAAAAGGGTAAGATGACATTTAAGGGAAAAATAAATCAAATAGTACCGAGCATCCAAAGACCCATCTAAACATATATTAGTTGAACGAGTATGTAGCATGCTAAACAGCAATTAGCACGTCGACCATATTCAAGTTGTTCCATTTTGCCAACAAATGGTATAAATATGTTGACGCCAAAAATTGTTACACGACACGTATTTAAAAATTTTAATGAAATTATTTTATTCTTTTATAAAAGACATTTCAATCAGCTTAAATGAAACGGACTATCGCATCAATTGCTTTTGAATGCTAACTTTTTATTTACAGCTTTATTGAAGGAACTGAGTATTTAAAAAGGCATATTTATTAAAACGTTCAATTTTTTGAAACCATAACAGTTCAAACACGATGTTAGTTAAAATACTTCATGATTTTTATATAAATTATAATGAGCAAGTAGACGTAATTACCTTTCGAGTTACCTACACCATATTATATTTCATATAATAATATTCTCCTCTTAATAAAGGTTCTTGTCTGAAAATAATAGTTATTTACCTTTAAATATATGAAAATAAATACATTCAAGAAACACATCAACTGAAAAATGTAACAACATTGTTCATCGCTATGAAATATCTAGACTCAGAATTTAATATGTAAGCATAAATGCAAGACCTACAGTGAAAGAGAACAATAAATATAATGGAAGGCCGCGTGGATACATGGATGAAACGTTGTATGTATTCATTTCTTATTGTAATGTAGGTGTATCCAACATTTAGGTACTTATTTTTTTTAATCCCATAAACTCTGCCACCAATGGCCCGGAGGCCATATACCTTCGTATATAAATGGCATGTCCCAAAGTTCCAACTTCAGCTAATGTGTAGTATTCTGCTACAGAAAGTGAAAAAAACCTGCCGAAAACACCATTTTCAGATTTCGTACGGCACCAACCATCAGAGCTGTCAATTGCATAAAAGTACAGTACACAAAGGATTCAAAACTTACAGAATCGGCCGACACGTCCATTATAGTACCTAACGCATGGATTTTTCAAGCTGCCAACACCCGAATTTCGGTCAAACACAAAGGTTTGTCCATTGCGTTCACACAATTTCAATTCAAAAGTAATAACGACAATTTTTTCTTTCTTTTTTTTGAAAATTAATGGTTTAAAAACAAAGCTTATAAGAATCAGAATTTACTAAAAAAAGGAAAAGGCTTGACGAAATCTAATCTATTCTACATTTAAACGAAAGATTATATATATAAAAAGAGTTAGTTATACCATAATATATACATATACATTTTTTATTTTGATGGATGAAAGCTCTAAAAAATTTTATGAAATCTTAGAAAAGTAACGGGGTTTATCCGGTCGGAGCCGTATCGAGCGGCTAGTAAGTAAATGCCATTAAGGTCATTGCGAATATGGGTTAATTTAACCAAAACCCTAAGCACCTCATTATACTAAGTTGTTTTTAAACGCAAAAAAAAACAATAATAGCACCTAATATTTATTACACCTACAGTGAATAAGTATGTTCAATACATTTCCTTTTTGTTCCTTAAGAACGTTATATTATTCCTAAAAGATCAACCAGCATTCCTAGCAAACCTCATAGTAAAATAAGGACATAGACAAAAGGCAAAATTTTATGTCCTACTGCGACTATAGGCGACATCTTCAACGATTATGTTAAAACTGTACCTCACGTTAGGTTCTGCATACTAAGACAGATGGCGCTTTCGAGTGTTTTATTCATTTTAATTTTAGTGCCCTCTATCGAAAGCGAGGAGGAATTTCATGAGTTGTACACTATAACTAAAATACAAAAATGTAATAATGTTTATGTCTCAAATAAACATTTGCAAAACAGAATGCGTAGAAATGTTATAAAACCAGATTAAGAAATTCCTTAAAATTTTTTTGTTTCCTGACTTAATGTTTGACGTACACACTTTAGTAATGTTTTTGAGAATGAAATACAGATGTCGCTAGTCATAATATTTTCATAGTTTTGAATACTGATTATATAGGAAAGAGTTTAAACTTTACATCCATGAATACTTATAAAAAATATAATAACAAAATTTAAAAACTCGCTTATTATATAATAATTCGCAATAGGAGACCGTCATCCTTCTACTTGAATAAATTAATTTTGTAGAGACTTAACCGTTCTATCCGCAGGATAGTTTTGCACGTAGCACCTCAAATCGTTACTAGGAAACAACCATTAACGATCGTTACTACACGAGTATGACCAAAATAATATTGCCAGCGCATATACACTACCTGTTTCGCAGTTCAATTTGAACGTAAGTACAAGTAGCGTTTACAAAAATTGGGTTAAGTAGGTACTTTTGTGAATTTATACAAGCATAGACATCAAGGTACGTAGAGCTAAATGAATCTTTTTCTTTTTTCATATTTAAATTTCGATTTATACATTTGCGTAACGCATTTAAAAATTTATGTATGTTACAGTGAAATAGATTCGGTTTTATTTATTCTATTTCGGCAGCTAATTTTTACGAAAGCTTAAGTCCATTAGTGCAAGATTTTTCCACGTTAATTTTCAATATTAAATATGAAATTATTTTAACCGTAATGCATTCATTTTAATACGTTAAAATATATTTGTGCAATATATTGGATATTTGTGCAATTGGATCATGAAAAATCGATTCGATGTGAAACATCACATCACATCCAACAGGATATCAGTCTTCTAAGCCGCTTATAAATAATCCGGTACATAAATGTCCCATTTTCATAACAAACTTGAATTCCAGGAATATCTACGATTCTGTTTTTATATCAATTACTTAATGCCTGAATATATTGAAGTGGGATGAATTGAGTTTAAAAAGAATTATAATTGTACTCACAAAAATTATATATCATCTTTTGTCAATAGGTGTATAATATACATACAAAATCTTTCTAAATTTATCATTTTCCTAACCCCTACCAGTCATTTCCTTTCTTGTTTGCATCAATCCTTTGCTTTGTACTGTATATTTTTAAGACGGTCAACCTACAACAGAAGCATAAGGCCTCAGTAAATGTTTTTAGGAAGTGGCAGCACTCCTTAGCCGACGGTGAGTTATGACAAAAAAAAAATTATAACATTATCAAGAATGCGGCTGGCATTTGACGTAGTTTGACGTAGTTTTAACATCCGTATACATGCAATCCGAATCGAAATGCGACGTATTTATGCTCAGTCACGAATAACATACGACAGGCTCTTAATGAAATCACCCTAATGGAATCACGTCACAAATTATATAAAGTAAAGCGGATTACTAAAGAGGAGAAAGAAAACTATACCATGGACTTTACGTTCCATTTGACAAACAAATTAATGAGATTAGATCACTCGCCACCATGCACCTGACTCTTCCTAATCGTTTTAGGGTCGATTCAAGCATGGCATACACGGTCGATACTTGCCAAATTTATGATATGAACTTTACAGTTGGCACTTATCCTACGCGTCCGTTTTTAGTCCACATCTAAAGCAGTGTTATGAAGAAGAAACATTCTTATTTCTTTGGTTGTTACAACAATTTGAGAAATTAGATCAATATTTATTATCTGAACATAAGCTTGTTGATATAAATAATTAATATCTCTACATAAATTAGAACAACTGTTACTGTGGGAGTCGAGCATGCTGCGGCATGACTTGGGCCAGCTCGCATCGGGAAAGTACTACACCCCCACAAAAAACCAGCATGAAATAATAGTATGCTATTGTGTTTCTTACATAAGTGGGGGAGCCGGAGGCCCGTTTGCATTACCTGCGCCTTCTCTGTCCATTCCTTCTTTCCAGTCATCAATCCTTTCCTTATCCCTTACTCCTTAAAAGCAGGCAGCGCAATCGCAGAAAGGTAGCAAAGGTAATACACCTTTGCGAATGTTCATGGTAATGATCGGATACAGTCAGGCGAACCACCAGATCTGCTGCCCGCTATGGCATAAAAAAATGTGACAAACATTTTCGTGTTATTAAATAATAGCTCATATATTAGAAGTCCGCGATGGCATACACCTTCATATAAAAGGAAAGCCACAATGAATGTATTAATTAAATGTTTAAGTTATTGATGCCATCTCATAATGGATAAATTATAAATCATTCCCCACTGTCTCTCTACGTAAATATCGAGCTTCTCGTTTAGAATTTATTACGGATATAAGAATTCGCAAGCAAGAAAAATATAACAATTATCCTGAACAACATCCTCACAGGAACAGGAACCCCGCGGGTGATATATAATGAAATATTATAAAGTAATTTAATTAAATTTTGAAGGATCTCTGGTTCTTATTAAACATTTTTGATAATTTTTGTACCATTTTATAGCTGTCTCTAGTGAGTAGCATGACTAATTTTTATCCTAGGTCAGCCCAGGTAAAACCGAAATAATGAAGTATAATTAATTCATAACGGAGTCACATGTTATCTTTACTGACTGGCTGCAGGCCAGGTCACATCCAACATCATCGATGGGATTTACTTGAGAAACGTTCACGTTATGAGCCATGATAATACCGGCCACGAAAATAACATGTAACATGGAAAATAGGTATATTATGTAAATATTTTGCTTTGTTTTTTTTTTTTCAAAATATAAATTGTTAAGTCGTAGGTCATAAACCACAATTTTAATTTATAAGTACAATCTGTTATATACTTTAATCTGAAAAGTTTAGAAAGTTATGAAAATGGGTGATTTTATAGATTTGAGAGGTGTTCTATTAAATTTTTCATTTTACCACTTAGTGCGCCGCCTTATAGGACAAAAGCGCTGCGATGGTAGTATTGACGATAACTCATTTCCGTTCGATATTTATGGAGGTAAAAATCAGAACCGTATAGATTATTATGAAACACTACATAAAAAACAAACATACACTCTGCCCGGGCTTCTATGTCACTCACTCAGTGAAGACTGAAGATACAACTTTGTATTCTTGAAAGAATCTTTGAAAACAGATTTTTGTGTGAAAACACAACAAACATACATATAGTATGTTTCCTTTTTATAATATTAATTTAGATATTATATAAAACACAAAACATAAATTAATTGAAATTTTATGCAGATTTATAGTTATATAAGTACTCCTCGTAAAATTACTTGAAAAGAGATATCGTCAAAAAACAGCTTTACGACACAATTTTACCAATATGGCGGCGCGAGCGGCAAAGAAGTGGCAATGTGGAAATTCAAATTTTGGCGTTGCCACTTTGTGCACATATCCTCATGATCATTAGATCACAATTTAAAAGAGCCCACATTCTTTTAGGTAAAACTATTTTATGAACCAAACTATCGGACTAAATCCGCTAGGTACAAAATATTACTTAAAATATAACTCTGATTACAAATGAATATCGGCTTAAAACCTCATAAGCTGCATCGATTGCAATTGAAATTATTTCAAGGTAATGTATTGAACATGAATTTGTAATAAGAGTACAATAATAGACCACGAGTACGAATAGCGAACAGTTATGGTCGATATCGGCCATGCGACGAAAAACAAAAACAAAATGAATTTCCTATTAAAAATTATTTCAAACAGAACGCTCATTATAAGTGAACGTTCAGGTATATATTCACCATAATAGTATACTTTATACGTGTCGCAATTACTGACGTCGGTGCAACGTAATGACATAGACGTGTGTAATAAAATAGCAAGTAATTAAAGATTCTAAATATGGATTACTGTTATTACCCACGCAATACACACAGAACTTTCTGTTTGGACAAATCAATAGAACAGTGAGGATTTTCAATGATAAAGATATACCTATATATAACTATAAAGTTCATATTGCTGATGATACACCTTGAGTGTACAATATATATATATATTCTAGAACCTATGCCACTGTCTCTGATTTTACTTAAAATCATAACTATACAAAAAATCTACCACTATAGAGAGAGTATGTAGGGACATAGAGGATATGGAGTCAATATATCAAGGAAATATTATATTTTTTTTTACAATTCACATAATATTATCATGCTATATTTTACACATTTGAAGAATGTAAAAATCATTTGAATCATGATCAGAGGTGAGAACAACACTCATGATGATTTAGAGTCGGAGCGTATGACTGGCGGACAAAACTGATGTCATACACGGGCGCGTGTGGAGTACGTACCACGGGTTTCATGACATCACATTTCAATTTATTTTTAGAGCTCGCTTGAGCCTTAAAATAATTTCCATGTATTCGTCACCGTGCCAGACAATGCTCCTATTTCTAAACTATCTATTTACAATTTTCAACGTAATTCAACTATTCTCGATTTTTTTTTTACATTAGAGCAAAATTATACTTAAAACATTAACATATAAAGAACCCAAATAGCATTATTCATATTTTATATATGTCAAAATTTTGAAAATATATTACCAGTAAAATTCATTTGACAATTAAAACATAAGGTATTTTATAGGTGCTGTATTAAGTAAAACTTAATGATCATAAAAAACATCATATACTAATAACATAAACATTTTACAGCCACGCACTTTTACATTATGAGTTATTATCTAAACGTTCTTGAAACTGTTATTATTGACGTAATAAAAATGTACTGAATGTGGGGCTATTGTGAATCAAAAGCAACGTCTTTTAATAAAGATCAGGCGGGAAGTACGTACTGTGTAAAATAAAACGTAATACTGTACTGTATCACTTTCAAAATAATTCGTTAATTTTAAAACCAACAAACGAATAATCCACGTAATTTTTGACGTGGGCGTGTTAATTTGTTGTTTTTATATTACTTTTTGCAACCAAACTATTAAATAAATCCGTTTTCTATATCAATCACCGTAAACATAAATTAGAAATAGATTTTGGGCTCTTGTAGAATCGTATTCTAATACGGCTGATGTGGACATATTTTGGCACCATTTATCACAAAAATATTGGTATAGACACTCCTCTGTAATACCACCTCATCAAATTAACACTGCAGCCGGGTAATTGAAACGGGAACGGGAAGCTTTTTTGATTATTAACTCGGTCATTCTGCTTATTTAACCGCTTTTTTTTGACGTTCCCGTATATTCCGCTAAACAATTTTGCATTGGTTTTATCACACATTTTTACGTTTATTAAGTTTTATACGCAAATAATGACTAGTGCCTCTTATAACCTGCTATTCTTAAATTATCTTCTAAAATATGGGACTTGATTATAAGTGCTAAATTTATATATACATATATATATATATATATATTTTACTGTCGGACAGCATTTCTTAGAATTATTTCCCTCAGTGCTTTGATCGCCTTTTTTCGTACAAATACTGCGCGGACAGAACTTTTTCTGTCACAAACAGAGGAGGTGTATTTGTATTATAGCGAAGTACTCATTTGTCATATACCTACAAAGCAAACGTAGTTTAAAAAATTACATTTGGCTGCATAGGTATCTACTTTATATAATGCCATCACAACAATTCGGTTCTTTTAACCCTCTGTTATTTAATATCACAAAAATGTTTAACTGCTATTGGCGTGAAAATAAATATTTTGTTGCATTTTAATTGTGACTGGATTTATAGCCTAAGTCGATAGTTAGATTGCACGCTAATGCGTCAGTATTTGAAGATATTCGAGACTGAAACTTAGTACAAAAATAGGTCACAACGTGCCTACCTTCTAAAGGAAAAACAGTTTATAAAGTCGAAGTACAGTATTTAGAGTTTTTAATTAATTTTGGTACCGACTTCGACTTCATGTTTAAAAAATAATAAATTATACCTATTCAATGCAATGGGTGAAAAATAAATATACTGCTTATAAAAATACAGGCGGAAGCGTCTTCTGCCCGAGATGTTGTCTAGACAAGTGTTTCGGAAGCGTTTATTAGCACATAAAAATAGCAAATTTACTACTAAGAGAGGAATACATTTCCAAAACAAACTTCTGAGTCGCGGAACCACCTACATCGTTTACAATTTTACGCAAAAATTATGCACCACGTGGCATGAAACGCCCCATAAAATGTTTTTTAAGGTAAGCATTACTTAAGTAAGCAGTGAAAAATTAAAAATAATAATCGGATGCGCAAAGAATTTACTTTAATATGTTATTTGTACTCATCTTAAAATGTAATGTAACAATACAGACAATTACAAATTACTTAACAAAATATTCGTTTTCATCATTTATCCGTTCTTATCAGACATCTACTAACTAGAAACTAACTCTCTGCAAAATTACATCTACAAATGTGCGTTCGTCTGTCACACCAGGCTATATTTCTCAAATACCGTGATACTAAGACAGCTGAAATTTTAAGAGATGCGTTTATGTTAGCGCTTTAACAACAAAATTATTTGAATGACTCCGAATCTAAAATAATAAGTAACTATATGTGGTAGTCGAGCACGCTTCGGCACGAATTGGGCCAGCTCGCACCGGGGAAGTACCACACCCCCACAGTAGACCGGCGTGAAATAGCATTCTGCTGTGTTTCGTTCGGTGAGTGGGGGAGCCGGAGGCCCATATCCTTTTCCTTCCCATTCCCAGTCCTTTCCTTTATTCCTCTCGCCAATCCTTTCTTAATCCCTTCCCAATTTAAAGTCGGCAATCCATTTGAAGAGGCGTAAGGTCTGTGTCGACTTTACGCCTCTACAAATGTTCATGGGCGGTGGTATCGCTTACCATCAGGCGTCCCACCAGCTCCATTGCCGACTGTGACATAAAAAAAAATATATAAATCAATCGAAAGTTCTACCTGCCCTGATTATATTTAACAACTTTATTCAATTTTCAATAGCCCTAACAACAAGAGGTTTATCAATCAACTTTGACGCTTCATTTGTTCTTGAAGAGAAAAGTTATTTCATAGTTAAAATAAATTTTAGATAAAATCTTCGACACTTATTTTTAAATAATTCGTTAGTTAATATATAACATGAAAACGAAAATAATAATATGACGGACTTACACATCACCAACTCCTGCATAATATGGATTTTTGAAAAATTATTAATTAAAAATTGTCACGTAAATGTTATTATCAATACAAACATACTCGCTAAACTGTAAAATTGTTTGCTTTAAATTTAATTTTTTTTTTTTAACCATCAATAACTGTACTTCAAGCAAGATAAATACTAGATACATATTCAGTTTCAGCGGTTTTTAGCCATTTTCATACACATACAATCGTGTGAGTAGACATATATAATTAAGAACGATTAATGCGAAGCAGGCGAAAAGTAGGTATACACGTTACAATAATAAAGAGTTACAATAATAAAGTAGTTTTAAAGCAAACTGTACATGTATTACAAAGGTCAAAAGTATTACAAAAATTCTTGGTCATTAAAGGAACAAATTTGTTTAAGAAAAAAAAGATTTTTTTTTGGGAAATAATAAAAGTTTGGAAATTATTTTCAAAAGGAAAGTATAAGTGTATTTGTAAAGCTTCTTTCGTTTACGAAACTTCCGACTTAAAAAGTATTGCGTTTTTTATTAATGGTCTTACTAATAATATTTTCAACAATTGTAATTAACGTCTAAATACTTATTTAATAGATAACGTGTGAGTAGCTACTTATACAATACTTTACTAATAAACAGTATATAGGACTTGTATAACTATTTAATTGTAATAACACCAACTCCTGGTAAGTTTGGGAAGTGTTCTGAGACGTTGAACACGCCACTTACTTCTATTTCTACTTTTCTTGGATATTATCATGGTTTTATTTACTAATGACTTAAAAATAGGGAAAACAACAATTCCTTTTATTAAAAAAATATTTTTAGTGTACATATATACAGGTTTCAAAATACTTTATTTAACATTTTTCACTCTGTAAATGGTGATCGAAAATTAGAAAACATGTTTTGAACGCGCATTGAAACGCCAACTGTCATTTTCCAAAAGACATGTAAAATCTTGAGAAAACAAGCCGTATTTTAATGTCCAATGTATTATTTTATTATTTGAAAAAATGGAAAAAGGAGACTAGGGGTATTCTAGGGGTATTATAACTAGTTATCGTAAAGAAAAGCAGAATCAGAAGCAGAAGCAGAAGATGATAGTTAAAGTAAGTTTTCCTTTATGTACTAACTTGATGTGAAATTAAGTTCTCATAGATAAAGACTGAAAATGAGGTGAAAATAAAATAAATGTCAGAAGCCCATTTGTGGGCATAAGCCTACTGCAGTATGCATGCGCTACTCACACGAGCATTTGAATGATCGCAAGTGACGACTACCAAAAATAACTTAATGTCTTAAGAGCATCAATAGCTACGTCGTGGCTCTCGCCGGAGACTTGAATTGCCGTGCGACATATATTATCACGCTCAACTTGAACAACTGGTCTTTAGATGTTGCAAAACAGATTTTCATAGGCAATATTTAGTTCTTCTTCATCTTAGTTCACAAGATTAACCGAAGCTGCCTCAAGACTACTTTGACAAGATATTACGTTTCCAAATAGGTTCAAAGGAAACCGCTTCAATTGATGTGTATCTTGCTGGTTGAGTATAATGAAACGTCGCATTGACAGCTCAGATGCTTTTGAAATTAATACAATGCGAGTCCGATTCAATGATATTCCCTGATTTATTGATAAATACCATTGATATACCTGGTCAACGAAGAGCAGAATTCAAAAAATAATAGATGTACATAGTTTTAAATAGCGAAAAAACACGCTTAAATTGTGAAATCAACTGAATCGTCTCACTTGCTCTTATATAAGATATAGATATCTCTATATAGAGAACACGTAAATCCTACACGAGATACAGGGTAGTAAGATAAACTGAAATTTTTGTATTGTCACCGGTCCTTGGTAAGTGTACTTATCGACAAATTTGAAATAATTCTTTCTGCTTAAAGTGGATAAAAATCGAGTCCAAATGAGTCGGTTACATACAACTTGGTTAACAGCTAATTAAAAGCGGGTTAAAAACAGAAGACTCTGGACCAAGCACCTATATAAAGCATCGGCAAAATCTAGGCAGTGACAATAAAATTCTAAATAAGCTATACGAATAGAATGGGTTCACTGGCATGGTCAAATGGCCAGAATGATTTTTTATTTCTGCTCGACCCCTCCAATTTCACCCTATCCCTAAGATTTCGCTCCCTTGGCATACAATCCATATTGATTTTAATGGGAAACAAAGCAATAAGAGTGAATATTGTTCGGTAAATGACGGGTTTGCCAAATAGATCCTATTCGATTAAACGTTATCATTACACGCTGCTTTGCTGTACGAGCCGACCAATGATCATGAATATTTTAGCCTATAGAATAAATTCATGCTAGCAAGATATAGTAAGATAAAGATAATTAATAGGTAAAGAGAATGACATATTTATTGTAAATAATAATGGGACGTACTGCGCGGGATCATTTGAAAGGAAACACCCACCCGGTCCAACTTTTTGACACATTGGTGATAAATAGTCGGCGATCCAAATGTAGTCGAAAGGGCACAGAAATATAGCCGCTTATTGCTATCGTTATTTTGTTAATTCTTAAGTAGTTTACCAAGATAGACGAGCGGGCAATTTACGTTTCTTGATGATCGTTCGTTTGTTACAGCACTACACAGAGACTACCAAGCACGGCGGCATAATATCAGTCCGACACACTTTTATCAGTAGAAACAAAAATGCCATTGTCAAAATACGCTGGAATGAATTTGACATCTGTCAATGGGAACCGCCGTATATATTTTGCCGGCTTTTAATTACAAACTTCCATCTTGGGTGTACCGACGCTTTCGATGGATCGCTGTTATTCCGCGTAATCTTAATAATGATTGCGTATTGTTATTCATTTTAAGTAATAGTGATTATTCACATTATATGGGAGTCGTTTTTGGAGTAAGGCGTAATATCAATTAATATTTGTGTAAAGTAAAAATTTATACCCGATTTCGGATCATATCTTGCTCTCCGCATGAAATTGCATCCATTACTAGGGGCAATCCTGATAAAGACTCCGTATCGTGTTTTTGTTTATTGATACATATGCGAGAACCTGTGCGTTTTCAGAACTTAACTAATGTGACTACTCGCAGGATAGTCTAAACAAGTAGATATTTTTCTATTTTTCAATTCGAAAATGTTCTGATGAGAGTGAAGTTATATGAGATAATGTAAAATAATTCATATCTTTAAAACATTATGTTAATATTTCCGTGATCAATTAAGATACTTCGCTTTTCTGCTATACAATATGAAGTAACATAATAATTCCTTTTTGTTTGTTTTGCAAACGCTGAGCTTTCACAGCTTTTACTTGAAAATGGAACTAAATAGCGCAAAGATTTAGAATTACAAAGCATTGTAGTTGTCCCAAGACCACATTCGTAATTAATCTTCAGAATAATATCTTTATATCAAGTACATTGAATGTAGCTTCGTAAATGGAGCTAAAGAGAATCATTATACTTAGTCCGCAAGGCAGACCCAAATTCGTCAATCATTCTTCTCGGCTTATAACTTGTATAATGGCTTAAATAAATTCATTATAGGGGTAAGCTGTTTGTAGGATTGTGGATACTACGTCGGCTAGTCATAGAAATATATGAAAAATAAAATTGTTTAATTATTTCTTCCCACTTGGGACAAATTATCTGTCGGAAACAATGTCATGAAAATATGTAGCTGGCTCGAGGACCAATCCATTTTTCAATGCTTTACCAAGGGAAGTTGTGTTATATACTTTGAAGACGTGCTCTATGCTATATATCTAGAAAATACTTTTTTTTTTTTATTTTACATTAATCTTCGCAATGCAAACTACGATTATATACGTTTATATACGTCTATTTGTTCATATGTTGGTACCATTTTTATCACCGTGATCTAAAGTGCTAGTATTTTAGATCACCTATCACTTTATTCCCTCCTAAAATAACAAATTCCTGTGGGTATAATATTAATGTGGATATATATTCATGTGGGTTGAGTTTCAACACGAGAGAATAACAAATAGTTCAGGAATTTGAGTCCTACCTGAGTGTACAATCGATGCAAACTATTGAACTATTGAAATTATGTAATATGAACGTCGAAAAATAGAAAGTATTCAACTTTTAAATTCATCTGACTATTAATTAAGAAGTGTTTTTAACGTGCAAAATTTAATGAATACACGCTTTTATTCAGTTGATGACATTTTCATTTCTTATTATATCAAGCTTCCATCAATTCTAAAGGCTTCTAAATATTTTTTTTATACGTATAACATGATGCTGAGTAGTTTGTTTGAACGCATAATCTGAGGCATAAAGGGACCCATTTCAAAAATTCTTTGTCCGTTGGATATGTGTGTGATTCCTGAATGCTGTAGGCATGTACCACGGGTAAAACCAGTGCTGGTCGGTAGTTCTCAAGGATTAATAAATATATAAATATCGTTAGATGTATAGTTGAGCTTTCTACACACATTAATCTAAACATGTACCTTACATGTTTAGATTAATTTCTAGTTCATCGATGTCGTACATCGCTGAACTAGAAATTATTCATGGACATTTTAGCATAATAGTGCAAGTATCTTGTAAGAACATTATTGTAACGACATGCACAACTGATCTGTTCAGTTCAAAAATAACCGTTAACTACCAACTGCACAGGATTCCATCGGAAACGGAAAGCATGTCGTCGCAAGTTCCGCAGATCTTGACTAATGACGCGTACATGTGTCAAGGAAAAGAAACTGAACAGAAAGGAAAGGACTACAGGAATGTGTTTGTAGTTTTTTTGACTTTAAGACATTTTTCCCTTGGTTCATGTGTTTTCTGCAATAAAAAAACTGACCATTATCACAAAAAATGTCTATTATTCAAGGATTAATAAAATATTGCATCTAACGCGATAATAATAACAGGACAAAGATTAATTAATTATTACTGATGGAATTGCATGTTTTTCTTTGCCTTCCTGCTTTAAATTAATCTTATGGCATTCCTAATACTCAAAGAAGATATAAGAAAGTATAGGCTTCCATAGTTACTTTGTTGGTTTTACATAAGTAAAGAAATGTCTCTCATAAATATAGAAATCTCCATTTACATAAATATCAGTGTAACATGCACTAAGCATAAACCATACAATCGTTCAATGAAGGCATTTAGACAGGTCCATCGCGCGGTAGGTAAAAGAAAGACGCGGAGTCAGTCCGAGCTGCATATGACACGTTATTAACAGGGGCTGTCGTGCGAATGTTTTATTGTTAGACATATGGATATACAAGAGATTGCAAAAAAGTCTTCTCGTGTAAATACACGGATCTCCGTTTTCATCATAAGTATATTTTATTTATTCACTTTTATTGAGTTGTAACAACTGCAATATAGTCTAGATGTGTCGTCGTGCCGTTTTTACTATGAGATCAAAAGGAGCTGTAATACTGTAAAATGGTTCTCTTTATATTATGCCCAAGTCTATGAAGTTTCAAGTAGGTCTCTAAGTTATTTTGAATAAGCCGCAAATACATTTATTTTCATATTGCAGATCATATTCTTAAAGTGACTCAGTTGAAAAAATACTATACTATACTAATATAACCAAACATCCACTAAGCAAAAAGCAGGCCAATATGAGTTGGACTTCGCACAACTGGTTCTATACGATCAATATTATCCTTATTTATATTATAATGCAAAAGTGTGTTTTTTTCTCTAACTTAAGTCAGAATGATTTTTTTATACAATTTTTGTATATGGATAGAGCTAGGAGGACAGAGAAACATCTCATTTTTTAAGGAATTAGAAAATAGCTTCAGCGTTTTAAAGAAAGGTGAAGAATTTAATCTACAAAAACATAAGTGTTTGTTGTATATGAGACATCTTTAATATATTTGTTAAGTACTTCTTGTAATGTGTTAGTGGTAATTTTTTAATCGCGTAATTTCAATGTAGAAATTATAGCTTAAAGTAAATGCCTATTGCCAATAGTGTGAGGTTATAAACACAAAAATTAGCGGCATAGAATTGATTGTGCCTTTATATTCACATACTTTTTCCATACATACAGTAATTTTAGAGTATCATAACATTTACATTATGAAGTCATTTATATTTGAAAGTCTTGGTAAAAAAAATTATATTGCTTGCAATAACTTTAACTAAATCTTCCTGTTATGTTTGTAATTTTATATTATATAGGCTCCAAAAAACTGAATATTTCAAGACAACAACACAGTTTTTACAATAATTGGTTAATGGATGTAGACTGTAGACTAATTAATATCAGCATAATCTACCAGTTGAAATGATTTATTCAAGTTAAGTTTAAAAACACTCATACAAACATCACATTCTTACCTTGATAATGATACATTTTGAATTCATAGAAAATAAAATAAATTACTTACCAGAGCACAAAGCATGATGTTGTCTTGAGATGTAGAGAGCACAGAAACAACATTGAACATTCCCAGTTGACACAAGTAAAGTCTTAAGTCCTTAGCTTAAATACAGATTACAACTCTATACAAACTTATTTGACACAAAAATTAAGACTGCGTAAAAGCCGTAATACATAACTACATATTAAGTTAACTTCATATTTTATTACTATTATAATTTGAAATAAATATACAATGATGTTGGCTTCTACAACCAATTATTCCTACAGTGAATAAAAATAAAATATCTTTGATAAAATCTGCTCTTACAAAATTAGAAGTCTTGACAAAACGTTTTTTTTAAGAATTCTATATATTAATTTTAATGTTTACTAAAATTAAACATAACGAGGAAAACATAATCAAATGCTTTGAAAAAGAATATAAGATTTGTACCTACATAGCGACAATTCACAATTCACATTAATAGTTCTGTATATCACTATAATTTTAACAACGAGTTTTATTGAAAAAGCATTTCAGTTTGTAGAATCAGAATTGACAATTAAAACAAATTGTCTCCAACTGCATTTTGTAGAAATCTACGCCATATTTGCAAACCTCAGAGGGTTACTGTATATAAAAATTTTAAAAATTGACTGGTATTCCTTCCCATATTTACGATACTCAATTTGCTAATAAAACATCACCAGAATTTGACGTGATTAAAGTATTATTACTATATTATTTGTTAATAGCATTATGGTAAAATAACTCTTTAATATGAATCGAGTGAATTCGTAATGCTAAAAAAGTCAAACAAAGAATCGATTCTAGTACATCACTGCTGCAAAGAAAATTATAAAAATTTAAATATACTTATTATTTTTAATTTAAGCTCTGCGGCTCTTCTAAGTCTTTAATTCATTTTGTTTCTGTTTATTTTAATAAATTTTTCATCTCACATTTGTCGACCCAAAGAATATAGTATATACAATAATTTTTAAATAAATTATACCTTTGGATCTTAGGCGAAATTTTATGCAGTGAATCTGGTTTCTATTAAGAATAATCATGTTTCTACAAATGACCCTGCAGCACTACTATTTCAACATAATAAGGCTCCATCCTAAATATTTTTGAATTAAAGACATGACATTGACGGTTGACATAATATGTTACTTTGACTTTGATAGCGAGCAAAACTATCGAGAAAGGTCTGCGGTAAATCGATTTGAGGTAATGTATCGATTAATTTTTATGTCGCTTAAAAAAATTATTTTTAGTAAACATGTTTGAAAAATTCTTTATCCATTATTAAAATACACGAAACAGTGTAAATATTAATGTTTTGATGGTACATGCAAGTTTGTTTTCAGATATCTAGGTTTTAGAAAAAGCATTAATGCGCATCCTTCGACTCCTTCAGCATAACACACCTTGATATTACGTCAATAAAAGTGCATCCCTACAAACTACAAATCAATACACGTATTGTCCGGTGTCTCCCCAAGCGGTGGTTTCTGTCTAGTTTTCAATTTTCAGATTTCTGTAAATAAAAAAAACTGGACAACGTTTAGTTCTTGTTTGCCCTAGCGTGTGTTCCGGTGTGTTTTATAAGTCACGCTCTGTACCTGTATCATTAAAATGATAAATCTTAATAGGAACTGAAGATTTTACGTGCTAAACATGGGTATGTAGTTTCCGTTGTTATTATTTTGTTTTTATATTGTTTTGTAAATTCTGTTGGGGAGTTCGCAGTTTGAGTTATTGATTTTTCCAGACACTATCATGGAGGAATACGAAGCGTTTAGAGATTTTTTACAGGAATCTGATCTGGAACAATATTATGAATTATTCAGGTAAAGATAACAATAGTTTTCTGATGCGAAGATTCTTTTTTTATGTTATATTTCCATTTTTTATTATGAATTTGTTTATATGACGCAGCCATATTTCACATTGATATGACAGCAATGCGAATTATAATATAATAAGTATATTTTTATGTGGTGTAAGTTACAGTATGAGCATCCAATGCATTTGATACTTAAAGTTTCGAATTACACATTCTTGAAAATGTTCCAGAATGTATCCAATTCTTGTTTATTAAAGTGTTTTATTTGTGTCACCAAATTTTTACAGAGATATATTAAAAGTTAGTAAGCTGTCCCAGTTAAAATTTGTTGCAATAGAAGATTTGGCTCAAATTGGGTTATCAAAACCTGAACAAAGGAGGTATAAAAAGGTTTATAGCAAATATTTTCCAAGCAACTACATAGCAAAGATCAGAAGACTTCTTAGTACAAAGAAAAATGATTCTGTAAGTGGTCCATGGTTTAAAAAAAATCATTTGTCCACCATAAGGTTATATTATGGTTATATTCACATAATTTTTCTTTTGTAGGCAAGTGTTGGTGTTACTTTTAATTCAATCGATTTTCCACAATTTTCTGAGAGTAACATTAAAACATCTCCGAAACATATTATTTCTATAGATGACATTTCAACAAATAAGGAATTAGGTATGGGACAATTTGGTGTTGTACAACAAGGAACATGGGCTACGGGTAATCAACGTGTAAGTTTGTGCATACTTTAACATAACAGGGAAATCATTAATAACTTATGCCTCTTTATACAATGTAATATTGGAAAACATAAGCATTCTCAGCTACAAAATATAGTTACATATATATATTCTCATTAATGCCAGACTGAAAGCCAATGGAAACATACTAACATTTTCCATCAGAGATGTGTTATGCTATGTTTTTGTGGTTACATTTCATATCCACCAATCATATCCATTTTCTCTTCATTGATTCATATAGCTTAGCACTGGTGAGCATGGATTCAACTAAAATATTATAATAGTAAGGAAGGATAAAGCAGTGGGGGCTCAGTGATGAGAAGCTCGAACTTCATCATCGATAAGTTGGAGTTCCAGACCAGCTGAGCGTGGAGGAAATAAATTGATTTTCAATTTATGTGCGCAAGTGGATAGCATCACCACTGCTTAAAACGGTAAAGAAAAACATCGTGAGGAAACCAGCATGACCTCTGCCAACCTGCACTTGGCCAGTGTGGTTGATTATGGCCTGAACCCTCATAGGAAGCCTCTGTCCCAGCATGGGGAACATATATGGGATGATGATGATGATGATACAAAATAACATTTAGGCATATGTACTAAAAGATGGTCTTAGTGTGCAAAAACAATCTCACCCAGACAATGATGTTAGGGAGGAATGTTGGATGTGTTGGATTGTAACATATATTCCCTAACAATCATAATACAAAAAACATATAGAAATAAAATCTTTCTACATCAAACTTAATGAAAATAAACACTTCAACAACAAAATTGTAAAAACCTAAGAGCCCCGAGAGAATTGTGACACAAATATTATATGGTATAGTGAAACCAATAAAATAGAAGCATTATATTTACCATCAAACATTGCTTAGGTATCTAATAAATTATCTTGTCTGGTCAATATGTTACTTAGTGTATCCAAGGAGAGAAATACAGGGGTCATCCCTAATAACTAGCTTAATTAAAATTTTCACTACAGGTTAAGGAAAAACATTGAATGAGAGTGGTATACACAATGCCACAATATGAATGTCTCATGACCAATATTTTCTTATGGATAGTATTGGATTAATAAACATACACCACAAGACATGGGCCATTCAATAAATATTAAAAAGGATGAAATCAAAGACCATTCCTGCCAGTCTCGCTAGAACAAAGCCTATGTGTTATGGGAATCATTGAAAGGGGATCATTTGTTTTCACTGCAGGTACAGTACCATTTTCCGCTGCATCAGTGCAGTGTGCAGCAAAGTGCAGTGGAAACAAATAGTGAAGGCAGCCAGTGGACTTAAGGAAGTTTAGTGCATAATTTTCTATGTGGGTTAGCACATTTCGCCGGTTGTTGAATATTTAAGACAACAATTTCTATAAGCTATTTTATTAAACCTTAGAACATTGCGGGTGGTGATAAAATACATATAAATCGAAAAAATAAGTCTAATCTGGCACACTTGTCTAGTAGAGATGTGGATTGATGATGATCATGATAAATAAATGGAATGGGAATAGTGGTGAAGAGAATCAAATTCATTTCAAAACTGGATTGTATTGTTGTAATAATAGTTGAATATTTGTTTACTCGGCTATTAATCATTACTCAGATAAATCTTCCATTGGTATCAGAACAAGTCATATTGAACATACAGTAAATATTCACAATAAGAAGATGATTAAAGGCTTAAGAGATGCTTGAATATCTCCTACCTTAAAAATGTATAAAATGATGAAGAAGAATACAAGTTAGAAGAATTGTGGGAATTACAAACTAAATATATTTTTTGGGAAAATCTAGTTTTTGATTATTTGAGCAGCTTTATAATAATTTTGTGTTATTATGAAATAACACATTAATTATTAATTATAATATTCAAAAAATAATTTGTTCATGTTCCAACTACATTGGTTTGTGTCTGTATGCCATCAAATATCTTTATACTCGAAAGGATTATTATATTTGAAACACTATACGACACGAAGCACTGCTATGCAACATTTTGATAAGATCCAAAGTTGTGTAAAGAATTTACCTGCCTTCCCATAAATATGGAAGAACTCAATTCGTGGCGATTTAAATGAAAAGGGGTCTTGTTCAACTAAAAAGAGTCTTTAATTAATTATTATTATCATTAACGGCGTTACTTCGTGTCTCCAGATTCTGATAGCTCGGTCTGATATCTAATACTTTTTACTCCTTGTTGCGAACACACTACACCCCTGTTATAAACGCATAAATACTTTATACCACTGCTAAACACCAAAACCAAATTGTTGCGATTTTCAAAATATTTACAGATCCAAGTTGCTATTAAATGTCTCGGAAATGAGCGTATGACTTCAAACTCTACAGAATTTTTGAAAGAAGCCGCGGTGATGCATAGTATTGACCATCCTAATATTGTAAGGCTTTATGGTGTTGTATTGCATCTAGAATCCTTGATGTTGGTAAGTAAATATTCTAATATAATATTATGATTCATATTTTTTATTTTGTGTATGTGAAAACGCAATGCAGCTTTGATTTTATAGTAGAATATAATGAAAGTAAAGTTTTTGTTATTTTTTTTGGATCGGTTAATAAACTTATATATCTTTAGACAATGCGTAATTGGGTATTCATCCAAACATATGGTCATTGCTCTGCAAGCAAAATGTAGTCTTACTGTCATGATATTTTAAAGATTGAGCGATGCTTATTGTGCAAATGTTGAAATTAATTGAATTGTTGAGGTTTAAATATGGGAGTCGAGCACGCTTCAATACTATTTGGTTACTCAAATCATCAGCTTGTACAAGGGAAAATACCACACCGCCAAAGATTGGATGCTTATATTAGCATGCGAATGCTACTGTGTTTTGTATAACGAATAGGGGAATCGTAGACCCGGATCCTTTGTCGCACCCTTTCCGGTCTATTACTCAATTTCTCTTTTTCTCTTTTAATGCCTTACCCATTATACTTGGGCTCATACATTTTCAGTCGCTCTGCAAATGTTCAAAGGTGATGGTGGTCTCTTTCAAGTTCCCATCATGCGATCAACTATGGCCCCAAGTCTGCTAACTTAACAATGCTGCAACGTTTTGCTAAAATAGCAGACTTGGTCCCCTTTTCGCTTGCCCGCTAAAAAATATGAAATTTTGTGTGTCACGAATTACATATATTTTAGGTCACAGAGTTGGCACCACTAAGGTCTCTATTGGAATGCCTCCGAGAGGTTACATTCCGCGCAAATTTTCCAGTGCCAAATCTTTGTGAGTTTGCAGAACAGATCTGTGATGGAATGACTTATCTAGAAAATAAAAGACTGATTCATAGGTGAGGGGTCTTTCTGATAACACTAGTTACACTAATATTCTGCAATTATTTAGGTTAAATTGCACTTCTTTTAATAAAATGTTATTCAATAATAATCAAAAATTCAGTTTTTATTCTTGAGGCCTTCCATCTGCATTACAATACAGCATGTACAATTTTATAGGGATCTTGCTGCAAGAAATATTTTAGTGTTTAACAAGGATAGAGTTAAGATCTCTGATTTTGGATTATCGCGGGCTTTGGGAGTGGGGAAGGATTACTACCAAACCAATTATAATGTCAATCTTAAGCTACCCGTTGCATGGTAAGTAAATCGTACTTTTGTCTTTAAAATTTATAATATTTTGCAATTAACTGACAATGTGCCACTTTTTCGCGACTATACCATACAAATGTGCTTTTCATTGCAAAGGAGTGTATGTCTAAATGTAATTTTAACAAAAGGTGTGCTCCGGAATGCATTTTGTATCTGCGTTTTACTTCATCGAGTGATGTATGGGCTTACGGTGTCTGTTTGTGGGAGATGTTCACTTATGGGTTTCAACCGTGGGCGGCCTTTTCTGGACAACAGATTCTTGAAGCTATTGATGCACCAAACTTCCAGGTATTTTTTCTTTTTGTTTAAGCTAACAGTGCGTAAAATTATGTATATACGCGACGCCGCCCAAGGTATAAAAACGTCTTGTTTAAATTTCGTTTTTGAGGGACCAGACCAACGAGAAAAGCTCTAACCTTTATTATTTCAGTGGCTAAAGTATTATTGTGTACTATGTATAAATATTTTAAAAACAACATCTACTATTCATGGAACAGGACTATGATTGTTATGAACTGCAAATGTCAAGCGACCTTTAGCCACCCACGCCTCACCTTGTTACATTGATCAATACTTTCATTGCATACAAATGCTATATGTATATTTTATAGCAACCCTTAGAATGGCGTGGTACATTATATGAACTGCAATTTAAATTATTACTTTATTTGATTATCGGTATTGTGGTATTCTGTGATTTTGTTATTATCGTGATCGGATAAGAACATAAAATTATATAGTGGGAGTCTACTTATACCTAATTTGTTTTCGTCTTATCAAAGAAGCGGAAATGTTGTTCTTTAAAATCTTGTGAGAAATCTTAACTATCATAAAATTAACTTCAACCTATACTAATTTTATAAAGCTGAAGAGTTTGTTTGTTTGTTTGTTTGCCCGCATTAATTTCGTGTTAGACAGCCCATTTATTGAGGATAGCTATAGGCTATATATGTACCACGAGCGAAGCCGGGACGGATCGCTAGTATGACCTAAGCTGCATCGAGTAGCGAATGCCGTTTAAGATAGTAGATAGCGGGTTGATAAAGAGTGATTTTAACACACTGTCTTCTAAGCTTATTGACACAAACATCTTATTGAATGAAACTAGTTTAGCGATCCAAGATTTAAAATTAATCGGTTTTCAGAGGTTGGAACGTCCAGAATGTTGCCCTGATGCGTACTATTCCTTGATGTTGGACTGCTGGTCTCATGAACCCAATGAACGACCAAAATTTAAAGAACTGAAGCCACGATTAAAACAAATAACACCTGAAGTGGTAAGTTCCAGTTTAAAGCAGATGCTTTACTAGATGGTTAAACGTATTTTATATGATATGATTTTTTTACGAGTTTATGATTTTCACGGAATTTCGCCTAGCATTTATTTTTTTTTTACTACTTTAGACTACTTTAGTCTCAAGTGATGGTGATTTGAAAGTCGAACAACTTTTTAGCTAAAGACTTGTGGAACTATTTACAGATATGAGAATTAATAAAATCAATTGTAATTAGAGTTACATCTACTTATTTATTTTCATTTATGAGGGTGGCTCAATATACCAATGTATCGCTTTGTAGGTAATGGCTACTTGCAACTATGTGAAACCAGAGGATGGGCGCCGTTCTAATTTCCTGGAATACAAAACTGGCCAAAAAATAGCTGTGCTGGCCAAAGAGTGAGTATTACTAATGTGTGTAATAAATATTAAATTGATGTATGATTTTTTTCTGGTCCTTGTATTTCAAGCAAGATTTGGTTGTTTGAAAAGATAACATTTAAAGTTTATTCCCTAAACTATCTATATATAACCTGCGTTGTGTTAACTTAATCTAGCAATTTGGAATTGCAGAGAAGTTTTCTCACATATGTCGTTTGGCGATCGTTTTGTTTAACTTCATTGATTTATTTTGAAAATGTTTTTGTTAATTCAGAGCTTTCACTAAATCGGCCATGTGGTACGGAACGTTACCAGGCGGCGCTTGTGGATTGTTTGAGCCGAACAATACAGTACCCTGCGTAAATGATGAGGTAAAACTGAATTATATAATATTGAACACCAAGCATGTCCATCCAAGTTTCGCTCATTAATGTGCTACTTCCCCTGTACCAAACATTCTATTGACTAATATTTCACTCTGTCATCGCACTCTTGTTGACGACCAGACTATGACCATTAACGGACATTCAACGAAATTCCCATTTGCGTTATTGTTTTAAATTTCATAATTCGAATTCTATTCGGACACAATTATAACCGGCTGGTCGTAAACGGGAGTTCGCTTTTGTTGCCCAGAAGTCACAATCATTCCCGTCCGGTTCGCTCTCACCGCAAGCGTCGCGCGCGAACCGCTCGTTTCGTTCATCATTATTGCGCTCGGACGCTAAGAGGCACACGTTCACCGGCAAACGCACGATACAGAGGAGCATGATATCGGGCCCGCAGGGGGACGTGAAGCACACGGGCCACGTGGGTCTTGATGGGGCCTACTTTGGTGACATCTCCTTCCTGGATCCGGCCGGTTGCGTAAGTTCGCTGGCTCGGATGAGACGCGATTGCGATTTGGTTTTTCTTTTCCGCTGTTGTATAGTACGTTTTGCTATTTCGTTATTTACGCATTTAACGTTGTAAGAGAGAAATAGAATCTAAATGCGTTTAGTCTATCACAGCTTTACGCAATAGCTAGTTAATGCTGGTAAAGTAGTCTTAGTCTAGGATTATGTCACGTCTCATCTGATTCAGTTCTGTTTCATTTCGTTCATTCATTATTTTCAGCATGAATATATTATGTTCGTAGAAATAATAACATTAAATGGTTCCATTTTCACCCAGGTAATGCACCTATCATGAGTGGTTGTCAAAGCGTATTTGTGCATATAATTTGTAATTCATCTTTTATTTTAAAATTATTATTAGATGTATAATTTTATCGGTTTGATTTCGCAGTACAAACGCAAAAGATTTATGCCTTTTTTGTCTTGTTTAGTTACGTTTAGTTATCATAATTAATTAATAGAACATACACTAGATATGGTTTGTTTTTATTTTTTCTATTATTAGCATTAGAGCAATAAAAGCAGTTTTTTTATAATCACACGAGAGCTTCCTAGATATTTTATGTGCTAGTTTTTAATCGGTCAATGTATGTGTTTCAACAGCCGCCACGCAATGTAGTAACACCATACAGGCCTTCTGAGGATTTGGAGCAGGTTCCTTTGATCAATCCTAACTCGCCATCTCACCTGATCGGCGCTACGTGCTCAGCCTATCCTCTTTTGAGCTCTAACAATGACAGCAAAAACGAAGATGATAAACTTGATATTGCAAGTAAGTAAATAAACATGATACATAACATATTATAATACACTAGCGGTCCGTCCCGGCTTCGCCCGTGGTACATATGTAGCCTATAGCCTTCCTCAATAAATGGGCTATCTAATGTTGAAAGAATTTTTCAAATCGGGCGAATAGTTCTTCAGATTAGCGAGTTCAACCAAACAAACTCTTCAGCTTTATAACATTACTAGCGGTCCGCTCCGGCATCGCGCATGGTACACATATAGCCTCCTCAATAAATGGGCTATTTAACACTGAAATAATTTTTCAAATCTGACCAGTACTTCCTGAGATTAGTGCGTTCAAACAATCAAGCAAATTCTTCAGCTTTATTATATTATAATATATATACGTACTGGGAAAGGACATGGAGAAAGCACGATTTCATTATCATTCGGAATGCATACAGTGACAAGTGTGCATATTCGCGGGTTATTTGTATAAGTTTATATAAGGTTCTGAACATCTTGAAAAACGGGAAATCTATAAACTGTAAATTTCTTATTCAAGGTAATGATACGAAGACAAAACCATCCAAGAAGGGGCATTTGAAGTCCATGCTGGAACCTTCTACCAGCAAGAGCCAGAGCCTCTTAAGCAAGGTAAAACTATAGATCAACCCGAAGTTTAAAAATAAGTATATTTTTGTCGTATATGATAACAGATTTCAATAAAAACTAAAACATAGTATGTTCAAGTGATCAGAATAAATTTGTAGTAATATTTAATTAGAAATTCAAATTTGTCAAATTAATTAGCGAATAGATACCTAAACCTTGGTCCCATAACTGGGAGACATTTAAATGCTTATTTTAAATATTTTTAATACAAAAGTATCACACAGTTAACTCATAGAACTATAAATATTAAAAGGGTATTTTTTTTATGTTCAAAGGTAAAATCTGCTACTCTCGGGCGTTCCCATAAAGCTGATGATGCCAGTGCTAAGAATTCAGAAACCCATGAATACCATGAGATCTCGGATACAGACACTGTAAGGATTATTTCTATCTATCAAGTTTATTATTCCCGTGTTTTTTTTTAATAGAAACGAAAACGATCCTCTATTTATTTATTTTATACGTTTTTAACAATTCTTAATTAATAAATAAAGGATTGGGTAACTAACAATAACTTGTATCATGACGACAAGGTTATCGTATTTTTTTTTGTAGCTAAATATGTAAATTTGTTAATTTGAAATGCTAAAAAAAATATATAATAAAGGTATAGTATATTTTCTCGTACCCTCCTAATATCAATAGAACTTTTAAATAACGTTATCTGGTTATTTTGTTTTTAAAATACATTACAGTACCGTCTCACTGACCTTTTCATATGTAATCTCTCAAAAGTATACCCTTTCAAAGAATAAAATAAGAGAATCGCAATCGTTTTCGAATGGCCAAATACACACATAGAAACCTGATCCTATTGACGTCTTTTATTTTGTTTTTTAACAACGTGTATGTTATATTCCTGAGGTTATAAATGCACTGGGTACACAGCTTCATAGGGGAGGATGGGTGTGTTGGATGTATATTTGTACCAACTTTCATATAGGCCTTGATCAGCTCAGGTTTTTATTCGGCTGAAGCCGCGGGCTTAAGTTAGTTAAATTGTGGTATCTTTGAACAATTTTTAGTTAAGTCTTATGGTTATTTGTATATTAACAGGAAAGTACAGCAACAGATAATGCTAGAGCTGAAGTACCAGTGCCTGATAGCCCCGGTATACCAGTGGGTATCCATTTTTTATTCAATATAATGACAACTAAACCGGGTTTGGAGCATAATAATATTTACTCTGACAAAAAAAATTGGGACAATCTTAGCTAAGCTTAATGCTTATGTTGGGAGATTCCTCTCTTTCTTATTAGTCATTTTATATTTAGAAATAGTTAAAAATTATTAGATTAAGCGATATAACAAAAATCACCATAGCGAAGGATTCAAACATTTGAAAAGGGTTTAGTTAGGATTCTAAAATGATTAAAATCCAATTAACAACGTTGTCTACCACCGATTTTAAAACTATTCAGTTTATCGTTCAAGAATACAGTACAAGCTATGGCAATTTTTGTAGATTATGCTGACTGGATGCAATGTGCGATATATAAAACGAAATATTAATGTCCTCATTTTCCAGAAAACCTACACCGACTTCAGTCAAAGCCTTCTCGATGAAATGGAATCGATGTTTCGAAACTTGGACGACAGGCGAAAGGACGAAGTAAGTACAAATCATCACATCATATCACATACACAATAGCAGAAAGAAATATTTCTATTGCTTTCAGAGCTACGATGAAGAATCGTCCATCTATGGATCCAAGTCTTTAACCTATCGATCATACTATATATAATTGAGTTTCTAATAAAAAAAAAAAACATTATCTTTATAAAGTGTGTTTATTCATTTTCAAAGCAGCTAATACCGAATGGGATGTAAGTAAGGTTGATAAGTGTTATGTAGATCACCTTTTGAGATTCTTATTAGAACGCACAAATTAAGATTGTTCAAAATAAACCTCTAGAAATATAATCATTGAGTGTAGTATAAGGTTATGGGTTAAATAGCTTGTAGTTTATGATATTTGTACTTATAGTAATAAACACACTGAGATATTGAAGCGTTATTTATTTCATTTTAGTTCGTACCCTTTATTATTTGATTAACATATTTTAAGATATACGAGATGGAAATACTCCATTTTCATCATTATTCATGTTATATCATGAGTTCCATCGCCCCAATTTGAAATTATATAGAAGTTTTTCACATTACCATTTTCGTCTGGCATTAAAATTCATAGTCACTTTATTAAATTCATGTCATTAAATCATCTAAAATTGTAATATCATATAAAATATGTCTAACCATCACTATACTAATTCTTAGTATAAATAATTATACTTTGTTTAAAATTGGATACTTACTTATAAAAAGTACATTTAATAAAATATGTTATTGTATGGATTAAATCGCATAGAATATATAATGAAATAACAAGGTTAAGTAAATATTACATTATTAATCTAGACTTTATAGAAATTGCGTAATAATTGTACCTAATTGTCACCCTTGCAATGTACCTCTAGCACCGAGTACGTATGTACAAAAGATGAGCGCAGAATGTCTCCAAGTTTTCCGTGTGAACCTATCGCCGGTTATAAGATGCATCAAAATTTTATCGATCTGAACCTAGACAACGTTGTGTCGAAATATTGTATAACTCTGGCGGATGGATTCGGAAACCAACAATGGACAAGTTTTTTATTAGTTATACGAGTAATTGTAACATACGTATATCTTAGACCTATGTGAAAAGTTACTTTGCTAAAATAGCTCACTCAAATGTTGTCCCATTCCTGGCACTATTGTGTGTAAAAAAATATCAGCTTCCTGTAATGTTTGGTAGCGTTATTAGATGTTTCATTGCTCGTTTCTTAGCATTTATTTGATAATATTAAATTCATGATTTATTTTCAGGTACGGTTCCACCAGGCAGACGTTGAAGCAGCTATCAGGTGTGTCTAAAATTATTTTTTAAATATTAATATGCATGACAATTAAGATTAGTGTGATATTAACCATTTAATTTAGAAATGCTTTGGGCAGGACTCATACACTGAGTAAGTCGGATAAAAAGAAGACATCCAACACCGGTACTATGAAGCTGATGTCGGCGCAAGATGAGAAAACTCTTGAGACAGCGTGCGCTTTGGCGAACGAATTGACAGCCAAGTAAGTTGATTAACATTACATCCTTGATAGAAAGAAAAAATCTCTCTATATGAAACGGTTTATAAAAAGGTGGTGATTATCAATTCGACTGCTTTTTTTTTGGCTTTGTTAACTCAGAAACTTATGACTGGATGACCCGATTTTGTTGATTTTTTTTTTTATTTTAAACTTGGTGCCTCTTGTGTGGTTTTTTGGTTATTTGAAGGTTGTTTGATGTGGTTGGAAAGAGTAATTTTTTACTGTATTAAAAGCGTCTCAAATTTTTTGTTATTTACAGATCAATGAATAATTTGGGAGAAAATAAAAATCCAGCGTCTCCCAGTGAGAAGTCAAAATTCCATTTCAAATTTCCGCTGGTGTCACTTCATCATAGCAACAACAATGAAACTGACAGGGATTCTAACGGTAATATTTAAATTTGGGTTCATTATAATATAAATACTGAATTTTCAATTATTAAAAAAAGGAGGCAAAAATATCGCCTGTCTTATTCCTTTCTTTTTATTCAATCAATTAGAATACTACAAATTGCAGCTTTTTTTAGAATCTAATTGGACAGGCAGTGGACATGCTATTTGAATCTAGACGTATATTTTTCTAATGACAGGAGATTGGAGATTCAAAAACAAAAAAAGTCATACACCTGTGGTCTAAAATAAGACGTACCAGTCTAACATCTCATTGAGTATTCTCCTTAGAGGCGGTTACGTCGTCGCTACCTCCTAACTAATCCCAACTCCTTACTAACTCTCCTAAAACAAAAATCATAAAATAACGATGCGTTGAGACGTGAAACAAATACACTAAATGAGAAATTTATAAAATTCGTAAGAATAATGCTTTTTGCAATATATAACCAGTACAATTTTATTCTTGCAGCTAAACGGAATTTCAGCGAAGAAGCAAACAGCGTACCTGATATCCAGGTAAGATTCATAACTTTCATGTCCCCATTAACGTTTGTAGTATTTTACGTCTCTGCAAATGTATTGCCAACTGAAATAGAAAGGATGATAGAAAAAAGACTGAGTAGGGTGAGGAAAAGTGACTGGCCTCCGACTCCCCATTAAACCTACAAAACACATTAACATTCACTCTATATATATATATATATATATATATATATATATATATATATATATATATATATCTATACATACTATTTGTTACTGATCTTCTGTGGGAGTGCCTAAGGGTGCCCGACTCCCAATTAATTGAAGGTTCCAAAAATAATATATATAATAACAATTGATGCTTTTATTAAATCACAAACATCACACCCAATGTATTTACTATATGAGACTATATATATATATATATATATATATATACCACTTTCATAGTAAATAGATTGAGTTAATATATATATCTACGGATATGAGAGAATTTGAGTACAAAAGGAAAACATCACTTAAGCGCATCATCTCGAAGCGCGAAAATTAGCCAATAATGTATTAAAATCGGATACTCCCGCGCTACAATTTGTATTTTAATATTTTCAGGAGTCATTAACAGAGGAATCCAAAATGGTATACGCCAGTTTGATCGAGGAGCCAACTCCTGCACTGTCGGTGATAACTAGGTCGCACGATGTGTTGGCCAAACCATCCACAATACCGAAGGAATCTTCTAAGAATCAGAAAACTCGATCGCGCTTCAATTCGTTACAGAAGTCGGCCTCCGGAGGGTATGTTATCTATTCAATCTGAACACTGAAAGAGACAATGCAGGGATGACGATGAAATCAGCCGCGCATAAGCTACTAACAACTACTTACTACTACACTTGTAATAATCCTTTAAATTTTAAAGTGGAAAATTTACGTTTCTTATAAAATCCCATCTTATCGAATATGAAAATTACTGACATTATACTTGTATTACAAATATTATTCTGAATCATTTACTGGCTGACAGTCGCTTATTTTAGTTAATGGTATTATAGTTTTACTTGCTTCGAATTTATACATATTTTAAAATCAATGATCTGAAAGTTTAAATTACAAACCGTTAAGTAATTTCTAAAAAATCGGTTCATAGGAACGCGATTTGTTTTATATTCAATGCCCGACAAAAAGAAAAATAAATTCTAACAGTTCATTCTAAAGAAAATATATAGACATACAATATTAACAAACGTATAATATTGTATGTCAAAGCCTCGCTACAATATCCATATTCTAGACTAAAAATGTCATCTTAAATAAACAAAACAAAATTAAACTCCATAATATGTATGTATGTATGTAACATATATTACATTTCTCTTTATTTCCTGTTCTAGTTTGTAATATGCTGTCTCTTTGACATTGAATTACTTGTTTATTAATTCTATTTATATTAAATATATTACAAGAGGGCTTACCTTACATTACTGACAAATTCATTATTTCACTCATGGTTTTTTATATCAATTAATAACTTATCCATTTATTGATCCCTTAATAATTATAGGAATGCTTCGGCGGGACCATCGGCATCAACATCATCAAACGACAACGATGTGAGTATGAACAACGTTGAACATTTCATTATATTACATAAGATAATGTGATTAAACGGTTTGAAACTCGAATATTTGTCAATTCACAGGGGAACGAGGTGCCTATACCTCCGCGTACAACAAAACCGAAACTGGTTGACAAGCCACGCCACGTCCGGAAATACCCTCTGCGACTACCTGGGCGTGAACCGCCGGGTCCCATTGTGAATACCCCAGCTAACGTCCAAGCGTGCTCGATATATCAAAACACTAGAGCTCTGATGCACAACGAAGAAATCGAGGCACAGGCACAGGCACAGGCACAGGCACAGGCACAGGCACAGGCACAGGCACAGGCACAGGCACAGGCACAGACACAGGCACAGGCACAGGCACAGACACAGGCACAGGCACAGGCAGAGACACAGGAAGAGGCACAGGCAGAAGCAGATGCACTGGCACAGGCAGAGGCCCTGCCACCGCCACCGCCACCGCCTAAGCCACAGGCACATGCAGCGGCACCGCCAAAGGCGCAGGCACGGGTGCAGGCGCAAACAAAGACAAACACGCAGACAAAGGCACAGACAAAGGCACAGACAAAGGCACAGGCAAAGGCACAGACAAAGGCACAGGCAAAAACACAGACAAAGACACAGACTCAGACTCAGACTCACACTCACACTCAGACTCAGACTCAGGCTCAGACTCAGACTCAGACTCAGACTCAGACTCAGACTCAGACAAAGACAAAGACAAAGACACAGACAAAACCGGAAGAAAAGGCGCAAGCATCGGCCCAAGTGCAAACAGGGACAGAAGAAGAAAACGCTTCGGGCCCGGATCCTACGAATCCATTCGTTGCCACTTATCCAGAGGAAATAGACCTCCCTGACCTGTCTACGAACCCATTCAATTGCTACATAAGCAACTTGGACGCTAGCCTTGAGGAAGGGGAGGACCAGATATTCGAAGAGGTCTACCTTAAAGGTGAGGCTCGCGATGATGACTACAAGAGTGGTAAGTAAGGTGAGTTTACATTTCTAATACACTAACATTGTAGACCGGTGTGCATAGAAAAGATTCATTTAAGACTCGTCCACTTAGACTACGATATTATTGTTCAGTATACAACCATCAAGCAATTGAATGAAATATAAACATTTATAGTCAGTGAAAATACACTGGCTTATTTTTATTGATACTTTAAAGGTAAATCTTTTCTATGTTACTGTTGTTAATTGTTATGTAGTTGTTATTTGTGGTATATACCACCCCTGTATAAGTAGTGTTTAATTTTATTCAAAAATACTTTTTTCACAAATACGCATCGTAAATTATAAATTTTATCTTACGCATTTATAAAGTATCTGCTTTATAAATTAACCTTAACTAACACTATTTACTTAGTGCTTTATGGGTAAAGACATTAGAATGCACGTGGGCTTTCCAATATTTCAAATTGACTGCAGCTTCGAGTGTCTATTATAAATTTTAATGTATCACAAGTATTAAATGATACAAAAAATAGTGGGGGAAAAACAGATATACGTTTTTTTAAGCTTTTGCCAAGCTTATTAAAAATAATAAGCTACGTTAAAAAATAGGTTTATTTTCTAGATCACGTCTCAGTGGAGGATTTACTTCAATTCGCAGATAGAAAGCCTTCCTCAAAACAACGCGGTGTCGAGTCCGACGAGGTCAGGATTATGAATAAAGTTCTTAAACAGCAGGTATGTACACGGAATGTTAATAATATTAAATTCATTACGAATGTCTGTAAACGTGAGACTTTCTTTACTCGCAATAAATCAAAAATATTATCAAAGCTTCTAATGGCGTGATAAGTATTACTATGTCTAATCTACATCGAGCATATAACAGCATATAACCAATGGATTTGTAATATCGGCAACTTGCTTTCAAAACGCTGTTTTGTCACAAATGAATGAAATCAGCACGTGGTGAAATATCGACGTACCCGTGTCATATCGCGGATATTTGCGAAAAAATAATTAGGTTCTCAAAAATAATTGCACATTGCTCTTGCATATTGCTCTATTCGATGATGTGGGATAAATATTAAAAAAAAAACCGAATCACATATAGGTGTGTCCTATGTACAATTTTTCCCTTTTGTCTAGTATCTCAATCGGTCCGTCCATCACCGTCCGTTCACCGTATTACTTTCGCTCTAGACTGACGTAATTATATTATCTCTTTTTATAATATTTTTTAAATTACCGAAATTTTAAAAGTTACTAATAAATTGGTTAATAACATGATAATAAAAATTTAAAGCTATTTACAATGAGATAATACAACCGATTACCAGTGAAATTAATTACTTTGAAATAAAGATGAAATCGAAAGGATCATAAAATACATATGTTTTTGATTTGTGGGATACTAGACTTTATTTCTATTGTTGTGTAATTCGGCAATTCGATAATTTTTTGTACTGACTTACCATAAGAAGCCCTTACAAACCAAGTCCTGGCAAGAATTTATTATTCTTTTTTCAAAAAAAAAAGTAGTTTTCTTGTTTTATTTTTATTGATTTAAGTGAAAATATTATAATGCCATATCATGGCTCCGATGTGTGGTGGCTTTGTGGTATTCCACTTAACTATTGATCCGGGTATTCATAACGCTAAAAGGACGATTGCGGTATTTTGACGGGATTTTCTTTAAACAATAGGTCTTTAAAGATGTCCACTATTTTACATGCTCGATGTTTATCTATAACATCAATGGACAGGCCTTATTTTTTTTTAACAATTTATAATTCCATTAGGATATATGAAAATGTATATGGTTTTGTTTCAGGCATCTCCGGAAGAGTGTTTGGAAGCGTTAGAGTTTACAGACTGGAATGTACATATCGCTATTAAATTATTGAAGATAAAGACTTCGGTGGCGGGCGCAACGAATATCACTCTCGATGAGTGTCTGCGGGAACTGGAAATAGTCGATGGTGATGTTGCAAAGGCATCATCAGCCATTGTTTTTAATAAAACGGACGATGATGTATGAACATAAGTGTTTTATTTGTAACTTATATGTGATTGCATGTATACGATTAATTCGTTTTCTATTGTACTTCTTCAATTATATAATACTAAAGGAGTTATTAATTAATAGTATAAGTATAGTATTATGTTTATGTAACTTATTTATATGTATATTTATATATATGTGTAATTAAGGTGACCCAAATGTATAGGGGTATTATGTTGATGTTAATCTTCATACGTGTTATTATTAAATAGTAAAAACTTTTTGACAATATATAAAACTTTTATGAAACGATGATTATGACGATGATGGTTATGCTCTAATTATATTTTATAAAGAAATTTTATTAAATGTTATAGATAGTAGAATATTTATTATATATTAATATTGTTTGTGTATACAGAATATTTGGATTGGCCTCGTATTCTTACAGTAAATTTTACTCAACAAGATATGTGTTAGAAATGCCTAAATTAACGCAAAATTATTCACTACAAATAGCTTCCATTGGGATTGTCGTTATTTGCAACCTGTTTATTCAAAAAGTATAAAAAATAGAAACTCGTAGGAATTTTGACAAGCAGGTGTTTTTGGCAGAATATTAAACTTTTACTATTAAATTTACATTAGTAAGATACTGATCTTGTAAAACCTAGGTGAGACGCATTTGTGTCAACCAATAAATATTTTATATTGTAATATAAGTATTACAAATACGTATAAGTATGTGTCTATAAGAATATATTTGAAATGGAGCGAGTTTCCAGTATTTTATGAAAACATTTCATATTAAATAGTATATTTTATAAAACATGTATACAATGTTTACTAGCATAAGAAAATATCGTATTTTCTGAATTAGTAGCCATGTTCTAAATCAATTTTAAATACTGTATTTTTCTTAGTAGGTACTAATTATTATTACTAAATTAAATCAATGTTAGGTTAAAAACTGTTGTACCCTTATCATAAAAATATGGAATTAAGTTTACTGAATGTGTAACAATAATCTCACTACAAACAATTAATTGGTATAAGTTACAGATGCTATGATATAGCTATTTTCACATAATTCTACTGAAAATTCAACTTAGTTAATCACTTTTCCTTTCACTTTTGAGGAAAAGGTAAAGACAATCTTAATTAGCACCCATAATGAGCCTCTTGCCTACTTCTACATACACAAGCTTAGGCTTTGCACACATACATATTAACTTTTGACAATATTTCCCGTTCAAACTATCTACTATAAGTTGACCCCAGAACCTTACGTAACCTTACTGGCATCTCCATTTGCCGCAACGCAAGAAGGACTTCCAAAGTTCAAGTTACGATGGTCATTCAATAGAATGTTGGTAAAACTTACATACAACTACCTCTATAATGTACAACAGCGAGCTCTCTTTCATGGCAGATACGTACTCACAATAGTGTAGGTATGTCTTTGTCCATATTTTTTCATTAGTACATGTATGATTAAGGAAATAAGTAATTTTGTGAGACCAATTGTGAACATAGTTTTTCATGATTATGAATATTATAACAAAAAGGTTATTTCTTCAACGTAGTATTTTATACTCGACTAATACTGGTACCATTTATAAATAAGTGAATTGTATCTATTTATCTTATAGACATTTAAGAAATCTACATGTGTTTAGTAGTCGTTTACAACATCAATTCGAGTGAATAATGAATTTTATATATCTGGTCATAGTCATATTAATATGATATAAAAGTAAGTGCAAAATCATGCGGACATATTTTATAGTTAACGATGTATCAAAATGGGTTTTTAATAATAAATAGAAGCAGTCGTCAGCGCATGCGCGACTTTTTCGGCCTAGATGTCGGACGGGGCCGATGTCCGTGTGTGTGTAGCTTGTGTAGGATAGTAGGTCTAATTGCTTGTGTGCGTTTGGCACGTAGGACGCGCCTCTCGACCTACATTCGACAGAACCCCGTTTAAATCGACGTCCTAGACGACGAATATTTATAAGACTATGTTGATCTAATATCCTGGATTTTATCTTCGACATTAGACATTACTATTTGAATATATACTAATAAGTACTTATTATAAAATAAAGAACAATTTTCTTAGTCAATTATATATAGATATAGAAATATGCCATAGCTATACATATGACATGCATTTATTTAACCTTAAGTGGGTGTAATTACAAAAAATAAAACAGATTTATATGCATATACGATCATAAAAAAAATCAAGAATGTTTCTCAAATTTTTGTCTTATATACGTACGTAATAGACGAACAAACAATAAATCGACTACACTTTCTCATAAAAGTAGTTATAAATTTGTGTATCGTGATGTGTCTCATTACAACACACGTGTAATATTCATATGTAGGTACATGTTTATTATGTCTAAGAAAACTATTTACTTCTTATTATACGCTTTGAAATATAGTCGTATATGATATAAATTTAAATTATAATGATAATAGACTTCAAACCAAACTACAATGCAAAACATAACAAAGGCAAATACATGTTAAGGGGAGTCGCGACTATTACGTAAAATACGTAGGTAATAGATGGCGGAATACATAGACATAGTGCTAATTCGATAAACTATTTCATGTTTTGAAGAAATTACGAACCTACTTTTCCTGTTGTGACAGAGTTGGCGTGATTACGCCGTAATTCATTCCAACTCGCCTTGAATTATGAGGATGCGCTTCCACTGTACGTAGGTATATAAGGAAGCTGTTATCTCCACGTTAACGGAACTAATTTCGTTTTAATGACTTAGCCCTTGAATGGCATAACTTAATGTAGGGTAAATAAAGTGACCCATATAACCTACCTACATATTTGCAACATCTACCTACTATTGCAACATTATTATACTAGATACTAAGTACTACATCTTTACATAACTAGGCATTTCCAATGTTAATAACATAAATGACAAACGGAATATAGATTACGTGGTAGCTGTTAACAATTGGTGTTTTTTATAAAAAAACTAAAAAAAAATGTATTTAAAAAAAGAGTAGCTAACTATCATATAATAACTACTGTATTCAGGTTTTAATATGAATGGGACGCTTTACAAATCAATAAATAGTGTTTGATGTATTAATTGTGTATAACTTTCTAGAAGTTCAATGTCTAAGAATAATCTTATGTGTGGCTTTTATCATATTATGCATTAAGTAGGTATATAGAGTAAAATTTTAGTCGATGTATTGCGTCTAGACTTAGGAAGTTGTCTAGTTTTGCTCAATTTTTTTTTTTATATTTGCATAATGCAATAGTTTATATTGATTTCAATAATTCAGGGTATTTCAGAAATAGAAAATTTTTGCTCGCGATATACGTATCTACCTACCTACTTCCTCGTGACGTAATCTGTCGCCGACCAAAGATCTATATAAAAAACAATACAATAAAATATTTCCAACCAGGTTGAAATGAGCCGCATTTCGACGGTGAAAGTGTGTGACCTATTTTACAACTCATTCACAGACAAAGAAGACCTAGACTGACGCACGTAATATATATTTAGGTCAATGCAAAATCGCTTCCCGTCCATTCCTGATATTCGGAACTTGTGAATTCTTTGCTAATTTTATCATCGTTGCTATTTTTCAACCCCACGTTGCATGAGGAACATTTTTAAGAGGTGGTACAATGGGCCAAGTGCTTATAAGAGTCCACGAAAGTATCGCAGTGACAAAACCGCCTCAAAACGCATTCCTTGCTTATATAGTTATATTTGTTGTAATAAAGTTAATAGATTATATATGGTAACCTATTAATTATATTCTATATCTATTATAGAAGATAGAATATTGTATGTGTCTAATATTATTATTGTAGTAAAGCCCTGTAACCCCTGTAATACCTGATGTATTGCAGCTATATTATGTTTTATTTAGTTCCTAACAACGTTTCGTTTTAACACTTCCGATATGTATAAATGGAGCCCAAGAAATATTCTATGTATTCTATAAATTAATAATTATTATACTGTATATGTATACGTAATTAATATCATTGTTATTTCTTGATCTAGGTCATAATATCTGAGTTTTCTGAATGTTAGTTTTGACCTATTACTAGTTGGGAAACTGTGCTATTGCAGCTCTTAGTACCAAAACCATTGTTAACGTTTCTGTCTTTTTTTGTCAGTATTGTAAACACTGATGGAATAATTATTTTTATTATTTAAATAAACATACTATTATATAAATATATATATAACACTTATTGTACCTATACTTTTCGAAATAAATATTATGATTTAAATTTGTATTTGTATCAGAATTCCCAGCTAATATATTTGAAGCTATAAAGTTACACAGTACAGACGTACTGTACATAGATACACAAAGACCGTTGTTTCTGAGATGAACAAGAACATGCTGGATTGTATTATACTTACTAAAAATAATACTTTAAGCACAGATTTATAAACTTCTGGCAGTGAATGCGAAATTTATATAACCTACTAGCATTTCGCAGGCGGCTTCGCTTGATCTTTAAAGGAAATTTTTATTATTTTAAGAAATTTTTCATCGTAATAATTACCCTCTGTCACTCTCTAACCTATAAAATATCTCCAGACATAACAATCATATCACAAAATTGTGACGTGAAAGAAAGTCAATTAAACAAGAACACTTTCGCATAAATAGATCCTATTAGGTAATATTAATTAGTATATAACTAATGATGCTATAGGTAATTGTTAATAGAAACTTCCTTCCTATTATCTTTATAAAGGTAACGGTTACATTATAAGAATAATTGGATACGTAAACCTAGATTGTTTGAAAATAATTCTACATCACTGACAAAACAGACATTATCGTAGCCATTATGTGCAATACAATTCCATAAGCACAATACATAAAGTAATTTAAAAAGAAAGAAGCCGACTTTCCAGTTAGACAGGTTTGCGAGTTAACTTGATTCAATTGATCATGAATGTATCCAGTAATTCTGGACACCTATCGAATAAGAGGAAGCTACGTTTTCAGATGGCAGAATCATTAGTAAAAACGCGATGAAGGGTCTAGAAATAAGCTTACAAAAAAAGCTAAATGTACAATGTGAGCTCAAGCTTTCACAATAGAGAATTCTTTAAACGTTAAATCCATGAACATAAAGAATTACAATCGAGTAGAAAGAGCACGAAATTGGTTAGCATAATGTAGCAATCACAAAGTTCAAATCCTTTTGAACATTGTGATTTCAATCATTCTCCTTAAAATTGATGAAATATCAATCAAATAAACGATTTAGCTGGACACAGAATAGATACCTAGCTATTTTATGCACGTAAGCAATAGTTACCTTTATTGTAAGCTAATGAGACGTTTTAAGAAAATGAGATCGTTTGAAATTTTCATATAATAAATAGATACAAAAAAACGACGGCGTGTCGTCGAACACACATTTTTCATCAGTATATATACCTACATTAAACTAGCTACTTGACTGTTTGAAATTTGAGCGAAAGGAAAGAAAAGCGACGTAGAGCTGATCAGAATTGCCGAATAATATTTCATTACAGTGGCGAGGAGTTGTGCAGCGGTTGTGCTTGTAGGCCACCTAGTTTCACGACCTCCCACCCCACCCCCGACGGGAACGCGAGGCCCCATGACCTATTTATTTACTGCTTTATGTAAGCTCCGAGCCGTCTTTGTGTTTGCCCGATATCTAACTGCAACTCATTCAGTTTCGCATATTTACAACAGGAAATGAACTACAATAATTACTTATACTTTTTGTCCAATCATTATTGTGTAAGAAGATTGTAGGTAATAATTGTCGTGATTACGTCTATTAAGTCCTTACACCGCAATAGGTACTGGTTATTGCCGTGTAAGTAATAACTTTGAATCACCGATTAACAGCGGTATTCTATTGCAAAATGACTCGAATTGGTTTGTTAGAAACACTAAAGAGAAAAGTGAGAGTTTTTAAACTTCCAAAGCATGAGAAATGTGTTTAGGTACAAGACATGAAAAGATGTGGATATATGGCAAAGCTCAATAAGTACTTTTTGATAGTTAGACATTATATTATTCACCACGTTGTAGAACATAGCTTATTATTCCATCTTTATTTTCCTTTTTCTATAATATTTTATGACCATAAAGTAAGTGTGACTCCTAATTTAAAACGAAAACCTACCTGCTTAGGTATATTATTATTATGTGAACTGTGTCAAGAGCATTAAAGCGATGTAAATTATAAAAATTGTAAGTAAACGTTCGTTATTGCCCCCGTCTGACCTATAAATCCTGCCGTTCAGAAATTAGTCTAATCAATTTTATGAGACTATTAGTTTCACTCATTTAGAAATCAATAAATGTAGGTAGGTAGTACGTAGGTATTTAGCTACGCTTTTGCAAACATCCAAAAATAGAAGACAACGCTAAGTATTCTTCATCGAATCATTTATTTGTAGGTATATATTTTGAACAATTATCTAAGTGAGAGTAAACGCCTTATCAAACTGCTTCATCGAATTGGGCACAAGAGAAAGCGCCAAACTTTGTGCGAGGTAAAAATGCTACTTTAACATAGAAACTTTCCATCTCACACACAGAGTGAGTATTAAGGTTAGATAAAGGTGACGATATTATCTAACTTTTAAATATTGGCTTACGAAGAGAAACTACGAGGTTCCAAGGTTTTAAAGTTAGGTTTTTTAAGGTTGTAAACTACCGCTCGTTCATATATAACTACCGGCGTGTCTACCGCTTTTCATAGCTATCCAACGATACTATACCCCGCACTTTAAAACATTATTATCCTATAAAGCTATTTGTTCTCCCTACTTCTCTCTAGAACACCTTCTTGAAATAGTGGTTAACACGTTATTATAGCACCGATGTTTCTTGGGCTCGATATCCGGTGGGGACACAAAAAAAAGTATTTCTCGGTCTGGCAGGACATAGAAGACTGATCACCTTGTCCATAATATAATATCACCACGTAACTTCAACTATTGCACATCAAACACTAGGAGAATCGGTTGAAAATCCACAAAGTTATCTATGTCCAACTACAACCATAAAATAATTGCTTACGAACTAATTACCTCTGTTTTTTGGGGAACGTATTAAAATGGACATATCCATGTAGACATAACAATTCTTTTTTATTTTTTTAGTGAGTAGGAAATAAAAATATCATGAATAGCATCTACATTATAATATATTACTGAAGTTTAAAAAATTTACTAAATGAACTTATATAAGTGGAAAGATAGGTGACAGAATTAAAACTGAATAAAGTGACGGTAAACAGTGCGATTTAATTCTAAAATACTAGGATAATATTATTACATACTAGCTGCACCCGGCAAACGCTGTTCTGCCTTACTCTGATCATTTAGGGGGATGAAAAATAGATGTTGGCCGATTCTCATAGATACCGGATAAGCACAAAAAATTTCATCAAAATCGGTCAAGCCGTTTCGGAGGAGTATGGCAACGAAAACTGTGACACGAGAATTTTATATATTTTACATATTATGTGTATACGTAGCTAAATATGGCTTCTGCCATTCGGCATTCCGTATAAAGGTGATTGCGGGCGAGTGTCAGCATGACCTCAGATGAGCTTAACTGTACGAGTGACAAAGGATTATGTGAGCCCGTATCTTCAGTTCAGCGGCTCCTCCACCTACGCTAACGGGATTTCAATTATCTGGAGCTAGCACGCAAACTCTGAATTATACGATGCATTTGTTAGTGACACTTTATAAATCTTTTGTTTTACATTTCTATTCGGATAAATACTTTAAATGTTATGGAATCAAAGTGCTACCCATCTAACAGATTTAAAAAGCATTATCTTTGTAATACCTTCAGTTCCAGAGTATTGTGTATTCACACATTCAATACAGATTTTATTACAAACGATTTTCAAGTGGGTCTATATCCCCTAAAATGCTGTGAGCGCAATAATGATAAGATAATTTGGTCAAATTTATTTCAACGTTGTTTGGGAATGTTAAAATATTACTTTGAAAAATAAAGAAATAAGAAAAAAAATTATTTAAAAAATTTGCGACTGAAAACTAAATGGTTTGACCCGATTTCATATGTGCGCTCAGTTGGATGTGAGATTTTTGATTTCTTGAACGTTTCCGTTAGCTTTTCTCTGATATGCCCTTAATTGGAAAATCTACGGTCCTCGTAATAATTTTTCGTCAAGGCGAATGATTGTGTTGTAATAATACTACCTTTGAATTCATTTTAAATATAATCGTGTGGTAAATATTAACGTATGTTTTGATGACAGTAACCACACCGTTTCGGTAGGTACATATTTTTTTTTATATCCAAAGTAGATATTATTGATGTTCAACACCCGGCCTAGAATATTTTATTTAATTTAAAAAGACCTATCCGACGATACCTCAAGTATTGTTGTAATTGTGGAGATAATATATACATATTAAATTATAAAAATTTCAGACTAGGTATGTCTTCTTCGAAAATCCATGAAGTGTAAATTTTTGTATGCGAGCGAAGCTGCAGGCGGAAAGTTCAATATAAAAGGCAAGGTATGTACGTGTGCAAGTAGTATATATGTACTTGGTATATCATTCTTTTCTATTAGGTGTATCAATCTTTTCCAAAATGGATTATTACTATGTAAAATTATTGTATCTAATATAAAACATTTTTCTTTTAAACTACTTATGGCAGGTTTATACAATGAGAAATATAACAAGTAACGGAAAATACATTTCAATAATATAATATAGGCTAAATAAGTAGGGGATACGAAGTTTAGTGTCGGTTGCTATGCGAATATTATCTGTAGGTAACGCTCGCAGTTTTATCATACATAAAGTGAGGGTACTATAAGATTTAAATTTAGCACTCGGATGAAAGCGCTTATTCATAATTATGCAAAATATTTCAAGTGACAAACACAATTAATTTCGGATGCGGTCGTTGTTTATCGGAGCGTGGTCGGAGCACTTAAATCGGTGATTTGAATATCGGTGGCCAGTAGCCTATGAACTGGGACGGATTAAGAACAGAATACATGATATTCTACATAGCGAGTACTTAGTGAAAGCTATTTTATCATGTAGGTATGTTACATTTTGTGACCTAACTACCACAATTTTTTAAATTTATTTAGAATATACAATATACATACCATATTTATAAAAGACATTTTTATCACTCGTTATTATATAATTTAGATTAGATATGATGTGTAATAAAATTTCATTTTTAGTTAAGTTGCGTCGAGGGCCTGTTAAGTGGTACAAGTGAAAATATACGCTGCAATTACTTATTAGACATCTATCAAACATGAAAAGAAGGAATTAGACAGGTATTAGTGTTACAATATAATAGTAGTATTCCATTGTTTCTTTTATAACTAGATTTCAATCATTACTTTAAGTATTTTGTAATGTCACACCTCACACAATATGAAAAGTAATTCAATTTTCTTCTCTGGTATCGGATAAAATTGCTGTTTGTTAGTCTCGCTAATAATCGAGAGTGGCTTGGCCGATTTTGATAATGTTGTTTTTGATGCATTCACAATAGTCCAGGGAAGGGCTAAAATGTGAAAAAATACGGATAACTGTTTCAAAAAAATGTCCATGCGTTGCGAAGTTCACCGGTCAGCTAGTATTATAATAGAAATAATATGCAATGTACTTTATGTCTTAAATAAATGTAATATTTGACAAACAAATGCAATCAATAGCCGAAAATATGAATCTTCACATTTTATAACAATAAAGATAATTTAAAGCAAATACCTATAACAAAAACACGTTTAAGAATTTACCTATTATTAGTCAATACATACTTAGGAAACAAAGTCGCTTCCCGCTGTTCCCTGTGTCCTTATGATTAGAATCTTAAAAAAGACATACGCAAAGAATTTTGATGCGGGTTTTTTATAGATAGAATCACTCTAGAGGAACGTTTGTATGTATTTAACGTGCATAACTGCACGACTAGGTCGCAACTATATACCTTATAACAATAAAATGAAATATGAAATAATTTTCCTTTAAAATTGTTCGATGTACAAAATATGTTTTATCCTTTAATGCACATAAATTGTCGTGCCGCCTTCACTCATTGAGACTACGTTGAAGTAATGACAGAGATTTTATAGCAATTGTAATTGTTTGTAGTTGAAAGCTAGGTTTTACAACCATCCGTCCATAGCTTCAGCGTGCTCCGTATTTCAACATGAAATTGGGTTACTTATATAGGACAGTGAGCCCGTTTCGCGTTCAACATTTACGTCAATAACGCCAGTGCCTTATCGCAAGCGCTTAGGATGCCGCTTAGGCGGTTCTACTGTGAAGATAAGATTCCATTTCGAAAACTAGAGCGATAAAGCAGTCTAGTTTGACTTGGTGTACCCAAAGCGGACTTGTGTCATTTTGGATGTAGGTTATGAATTTTTGGTAGAGGGGCAGCGGGGTAAGAAGTTCCAACGCCCATACGTATACTCGTATAGAATACAATGCGGCACGGCTCTGCGTCGACGTGGATCCCTGCGCCAGCGTACTAGCTACCACAACAGTAATAAATATACCCACCACGCTAACCATTCGTGACAAAGCACCAAGAGCCTATGGCCAAGGCACTGGGCGTTTCGGGAGGTAAGTGACGCAGCGCGAACATTATTATGTTTTAGTTTCTTTGCGATTTTCTTTCATTACGTGCTTGCGACAATTTTACGGTACGGGTTATCACGCTCTTATCAATCCTCGTGTGCACTTCTGAACGCGTCACGCATTCGTTATCCAATCGTATTGAGTTATACTGTAATATAGATTACATTTTGTACGAAATAAATATAAAAGATTAATGGATAATTATAATACACTTATGTATTGGCAATATTCTAGTAAAATACTTGAGTTCTGTGGTTTGTGAAGACATCTCAATATTCCCGCCAAAAATCGATAGATCGTTCAAGTTGATATGCTGATGCGGTTAAGTGCATACGTGTTATATATATTTATGTACATAAACATAGTCGGTTTGGGGAATAACTCAAGAACCGCTGATTGAATGATTTTTTGTTTTGTCTCCGTTTGGATTAGGGAATTTTGTTATGAAGTTTGTAAATATTTAAAAAAAAAAGTTGTACCCGGGCGGAGCCGGGTTGAGCAACATATTGTAGGCTTTATTGATTTCTGTCGTCGGATAAATGTCGTTATTAGCTGTGAAGGTACCTAAGTAGGTTAAATATTTGTGATAATAATTTAGTTTCCGTTTTATAATTTTAATACTTAAATGAATTTCAGTAAGTATAGGTATAAAACCCTTAAAAATAAATAAAATTACTTGATGTTCAAACGCAACACGCAAATGATAGTAAACTATTTACTGTTAACAGATTATACGGAAAGTCTCATTGCAAATAATTGTCTTTTAATAAGTTTACTCAAAACACGGGAAAGATTTTCTAGAAATGGCTTTAACGATCCAATATCCTTTCTGTATTATATCCTTATTGATGCTTTATATAAACTTGTGTGATACACAAATAGAACTATAGGAAAACTCGCAAAAATATTTCAGTAATTCAATACAGTAAGAAATTAAAAACTTTTTAACGGATTTTAAACGCGATTTATTCATTATTGTCTTTTAATAAGTTTACTCAAAACACGGGAAAGATTTTCTAGAAATGGCTTTAACGATCCAATATCCTTTCTGTATTATATCCTTATTGATGCTTTATATAAACTTGTGTGATACACAAACAGAACTATAGGAAAGCTCACAAAAATATTTCAGTAATTCAATACAGTAAGAAATTAAAAACTTTTAACGGATTTTAAACGCGATTTATTCATTATATTATTAACCGGACGTTTCGAACACTACAGCGAGCGTGGTCACGGGGAGACTTCAATACAGTAATTTTAATAAATGTAATATATTTCGGTCTACAAAGTCATAAAAACATATTCATAAAATACTGCAAATATATCAAATTATATTGTCTAATTGATTCTATTCGATCGCATTGAAATCTTGCCCTTGTGCGGTAACAATTATTAAACAATGAAACTCGCATTAATTATTCGTTTGTTAGATAAGGCCAAGTAACGAGAAGTCGGTTACAGATTCGTCATAACAATAATTATTGTTATTCAGGTTCTTTGTTCCATTTATCGCGCCACTCTCATTTGTGACGTATTTTATAGATTCAGTCAACTTCAGTATTAACAAAACAAACGGATTTAATAATATGCAAATTATAATATTTTTATATTATGTTTTTGACTGTAAAGATTAAAGTACATGAAAGTATAGAATCCAACATCTGATTGTTGAACTATAAAGGTTTTCATAACTGTGATAACCTGAGACAACGGTATCGAGCCAAGAGTTAAAATTTTGGGTAGTTGACGTATTTCATTTCATATTCTAATAAACCCTTATTGGTAGTGCTAATTACATTGAAATATTAGGTATTTGCACGCATAACCAAAAAGTAAAAATAGATTTATGTATTTTTTACATTTTTATAATACTTCATAGTTCGTACTATTATTCAGTTGAATATTTCAATTGGTGTCAGAAAATATAAATATATTATATGTATATATAAAAATAATCTTATCGCTACTTATTTGGCGACACAACTTAGGGTCATGACATCATATTGAAAATTCGAAAGGTCTAGTGAACCTTAAACGTTGCAAAAGAGTCAGATAGACGAGTTCGATACCTATTGATGCAAAATTTTCTATGTCACCTTATTAATATAAAAACACTACATATTTTAATGTTAAAATCTATAACTGTATAATCGGGTTTAACCTTTGCATCTAACAACAGAGTATATCCGTAGCCACCATTATTTGAACTGTAGTTGCTTCACAAACTCTTGTAGAAGCGACCGATTTTAATGTGTTTCGTCATCCCCTAAGGCGGTCTTAGATTGGTCGCCGAAAAGTATTTAACTCTATTGCGTTAGAGACTGCGTAGTAACGGTGCCCTAGTTATTTCGGGTGCCGTGCTAGATACAAACGAGGTCGCCCGAAGCGTGGTTTTCATCATCAGCAGCAACTTTTATTCGATGGGGCCGCGTTAGGCCGTGCGACCTCGTACATCGCATTTGATTCTTAGTTGGAAATTCTACGATGGCTTTATCGAAGGGAACTTGTTTTGTCCAAAATCGCTACTATTTATATGCATATTTATCTGCATCGTTGTTTATAACAGTATTTTAATACGTCATATATCAATCAACCTTTCTTTCTTAGTTGTAAAGGGGGTGTCATCAGTTCAATAACCGAAAATCACCTCACCACAGAGTCTGGATTGTCTAGACACAACAATATTGTAATCAGTCTTTGTTGCATATAATATAAATAACTGATGTATCAACATATTTTTATAACTATGCCCTTAATTTATAGTTACAAAATATTGAACAGTACGGTCGGCAAAAGTTAAAGTAAAAGAATGTACCTACTCAGCTAGTATTTACTATTTAGTAAAGTACGCAGAGAAGGGGAGGTGCCATTTGGCCTAAACTAAGCCAAGGCCGTCATGGTGGGGATAACGTGTACACGTGTGACCTAGATAGAAGCCGAGGGCTCACGACAGTATCCGAGCGTTAACACCAGTTGTCTTTGATCAATACAAAACCGTTTGCAACACAGTTGAAGTTTATTTAAAATAGTATTATGAATCCTAGCTGACAATCTAAAAAAATGCCTAGCTTCATGAAATAATTTATTAAATATCTCATAATACTGAATTTGAAAATTGAACGAGTTGTGTGAGATTGAAGTCTTTGTTTCCCCGATGGGGCGGAGGGGTGAGGTGCGGGGTCAATGATTACTGACCTGGAAAAGTAACGTCGAACAGTTTCTACGTAATCCAAATATCTAAAATTTAGGTCTCAGTAATTGCATTACATATGAATGGTATATATAAATGTTAAAAAGCCAGAAAATAAGGAGAATATATATTTTATACATGATACGGTGCATCGATCGCTATTACATCACATGCGTCCTCTCTCTGCGCGCGCAGGGCACCTCGCCTCCTCCTCCGGCACCCTCCCCGACCCTCACGCCATTCCCCTCTCACATCCGTAGTCACTACGCCATCGTTCCTCGCCACGAGCTGCCATTCGCTTCTCGGTCGTCAACAACTTCGGTCGTTTCCTCTAGCTCTTCTTGTGTCAGTTTGGCTTTAGTTGAATAATTTAACTTAGTTTTTTTTGCCCTCTCTAGCAGTTGAAGTTAAGCATTGATGAATGATAGTAGTGTGAATTATTTTTAAAGAACAGTGTTTTTATTTTAGTTTAACTTGTGAGTTGTTCGCGGCCTACTTTTAAAACTTCCTCAAAGTATTTAAACACTTTGAAAATTATTTTTTCCATATTAAAGGAATTCGCACGTTTAAATATTGCGTTTGATAACTTGGCAGCAGTTAGCAATTAGTCATATTTTCCTCTTGTCACGTCATGTGACTAGCGCATTATTGAACGTTTATTGGCGGGAATTGAGCAAGTTCTTAAGCTTTTATTTCTTGAAATCGGAATGAAAAAACTAGTTTTCAGATGAAGATACAACAAGGAAGCAAGAAGATTAAATTGTCAGTTGTGTCGGAGGGAGAATTCGACTAGACTTGTTTTATCAGTCAGTCTTTTTCTCTCTCCTATATGGTTGGCATAATAAATCATCGGTTGGAGTCGGCTGCCGTCCGCGTGTTCTGCAATTGGAAGTGTCCGCAGTGACGTTAGAGATTTCGCAATCTGTTAAAAATTCAGTTGCGAGATCACTGAATTTTCTGCATTGGACATGACCACTTATCGAGATTACTTTTAGTTTTTAGTTTCTAATTTTTGTCTGAAAATATCGTGTGTCGTAATCATTCTGTTTGAGTCATCGCGCCTTCTTATATGACGAAACAGAGTCGGCGCTGGTTTGTGGTAAGAATTGGGCAATCTGCGAGCGAACGGATGTGCGCCCGTGTCCCGCAACTCACTCCTCAGCACGCGCGTTGCCTCAAAATTCAACTCGCGCCGTTCGTTTAAACCGATTGATTACGTCAACGACTATTCTCAATTTATATGTATACTTATAGTACGGAATGAAGACTTTATGACACTATGCAATTATGCGACTGGTTTTAAAATATTGCGACTTATCTGCGATGCGATTTATTATACCATAGTTATAATTAAATATATATCTATAATTTATTATTATTTTAATAGGTATTTTACATAGAAACGATAAACTTAATATAAATTAAAGGCAACTACTAACTATTATTTTCCTGTTCATTCCATTTCCTAGAATTATGGCTTAGACTGACTAATCCCACACAAGAGATAAAATAAATAAAAAAAATTGGTTGGGTATGTCATGGGTCCCGCCCCTTTGCGCCTCACCCAATAGCAAACATCCTATCCTTGCTTCCTTTCAATTCCTGACAAATTTATTACAAAAAAAAACCAAATACACTGCACAAGCGAAATATGACCGCTATTATTATACTAAAATATATACAACCTCCATTATCTAACTCAGCTAACAGCGATTGTTTAACTAACTAAACAATTTAATACAACAGACCTTGTATATTGCATCCTTATTACTTTATAATTAACACAACATTTATCGGCACTATAAAACGGCTCGAAATGAAATCGCTGCAAATAATTTTTGATAGAAACGTTCGAAATAAAGGATTAATCATTTGAAAGACGATTTTATACAGATATAATATTTCAATTTTTCGAAACATTTTTCAATTTTATCATATTCATAAACATTATTAACATTTTCCAATGATGCTATGATATAAAACGGTACATATTATTGGGTAAAAGTATTCACATATCCGCGTGTACAGCCCAATTCGTTTGAGAATTAAGAACAGTATAGGTACCAATCATTAGATCTTAACGAAGGTCCTTTATTTTAGACAAACACGTTAATGTAGCTTTATTTTACGTACACATACAGTAATAAAGGCACGGATGTTTGGGAATCTATTTATTCATAAAAAATAATTTAAATATTAACAAAGACAACTAAAAAATTTCAAAAATATAAAATACATATTGTAGTATATGTAAACAACATATTTCACACAAATTTACAACGTAGCATATTATACGGTATCATTAGAAAAATTCCCAGAGCGCTTGTTATTTGATACTGTATTATTTTCAACTACCTACTCATACATAAGTGACTTTCATTAAGTTTTGTCTTTTAAATGTTATCATAAACTTACTCAGGAATTCAATGTAAAAAACTATTACTAAACAATTTATAGTTTGCACGCACTATTCATGTTCTAAATATTGTTTTTTTACTGTTCAATACGTCTATCGGTCATAAAACAGCTTTAACTTTTAGGTTACGCTAAGCCCTACGGTGTTCTTCCGAATCTTTTATTTATATAAAGTAACGAAATCGAATAGAAAACGTATGTGGTATAAAATTACGATAAAACAATTACATGACATCAGACAAAAAATGCGTGATGGACCTATGTCCTCTTATAGGTATTTCCAAGTGATCGGGTCCTAGGTATAGCAACTGCGTTATGGAAGGGAGAATTACGATATTTTGTAAATGACTAGCATATAACAACCACATGCTGCAATTGCTCGCTTATAGAAATAAATAAAAGCTAAAACGTGCAAAATTCCATTGAACTATTTGTTAAAGAAACCATCGCTGGTTGATATTATGAAATATTATATAAACAATTTAAACAAACGCCTGCAAGTACAGGATTGTATTAGATTGTATTATCAAATCCATAATTAAGTAAAACAATCTCATACCACAAGAATGAGATTTATGTTACTCTTTATCACAAAGTAAGTTTGCTTATAAGTTTGGAAAGCAAGATTGGATGTTGTAATCAAATTTACCACACTGGCCAAGACTTTTTTCAATATTCAATTTAACATTTTTATCTCAAAATCATTCAATTACCATGTTGAGAAAGACAGAAAACCACATTAGAATTCAACATTTTTAAAATACGCTTTTCTAGATATGCCTATGACAATATAAAATTACATATAGAAACAGTTATTAATTTTAACTAATTTTAACTAATTAAAATACGCTTTTCTAGATATGCCTATGACAATATAAAATACATATAGAAACAGTTATTAAAACCATATGCTGTCGAGTATATAGCGGTCAATTAACATTGTACTTTATCGTGGATTCTGTCCTGATGTTCGTCTATAGGGCTGTGAAGTAATTTTGTAATGCATTTGATAACAATAACCTTGCTATGAACCCTAAGATAGATAGGATGAAAGGAATATTTACAATCAAATATCATTAATTATAAACGAAAAGCAAAATGACTATTAAAACAAAATTCTCATTACCTTACGGGCTTAAAATTTTCAGCTCTTTTTACACTACACAAGTTAGTAAATTTTGAATGACATCAAGGATTGTATATGTTTGTTTATCTGATGTAAAATTAATGTTGCCTATCTCTTGTACTTACGGGATATAATGTCATGTAAGCGATATAACTGTACAAACAGATATAAAACAACACAATAAATTTTATTAAATATTTAATACAAAATACAAAACGTACTTCATACATCATTTTATCAATAATAATTAATATTCAATATAAAATTCAATTCGTAATTATATTCACCGACGTGATCGTCATATGTCCATATATAATATATACAGGCTCATTCGCAGCATACTCACCAAGCTTACAAATCGTCATCAGCCCATATATGTTCCCACTGCTGGGACACAGGCCTCCTATGAGGGTTCAGGCCATAATCCACCACGCTGGCCAAGTGCGGGTTGGCAGATGTCACATGTCGTCGAACTTTTGATTCTTGGACATGCCGGTTTCCTCACGATGTTTTCCTTCACCGTTTTAAGCAGTGGTCATGCTATCCAAATCAAATCAAATTGAAAAATCAATTTATTTCCTGCACGCTCGCCCGGTCTCGACCCCCGACTTATCGATTTTGAAGTCCGAGGTTCTCACCACTGAGCCACCACTGCTTTTTACTTAGCTTACAAATGCTTAATACATATTTGGTAAAGTTTATATATTTTATAAAAGCAGTCGAAATCAGCCCTGCAGATTTTGGTGATTACATAAATGGACACCGCGCCAAATGGGATTGTTAATTGCAATCTGGTTCGATTATAATGACGCTGTGGTCAAGTATTAGTAAGCGCTACTTTGACTTTACTGCTGTTACGAATACTAAAAAAGTTTTCTATAAATTATATATTTTAACCCCTTCATAACGTATGCAATACAAAAACACAATTTTAGAATTAGCAATATGCAGTAAAAATACTTCAGTTGCTATTGAAAATATCAATTTTCAATTATTTATTATATTTCCGTTATTAAATCGTTTCGATTTTTCCATGCCGTTCCATTGTTAGTGTAAATTGATTTTGTCGTACAAGTACATTCACTACGCTTACTACGTGCGTTGATATTTTATTAATGTTTCATTGGTAATTGAGTTGGTTTTGTATAAACGGAATGACAGATTTGTCAGTGGCTTAAATACTACAAAGGCATTAATGGATCATGTATTCGTGAGTGTACCAGCTAATGCATTCGTCAGCTTTGATAGCAGATGAATCGCAAAAGACGTAGGTACATAATATAATTTGCTTTTATAGTCTACGACGAGTTTATTTGATATTCAATGTTTATAAAATATTCAATGTTTTTTGGAGCACAATCAAAACAATATTAGCTTTAATTCGGTCAGGTGAAAGAAAAATCTATTACGTTGTACAGAATATCATATAATCCTAATGTCTCTTTTTCTATAGTTATATATAATGAAATTAAATTTTTGCCTATTTACATGTTACCCAATCTTATTTAAATACTGTTTATCTATAAATTTTTTATACTAAATAATGACACATTAATGATAACTTTGAATGATTCATATGAATTATAAAAAAAAAGATTTGTACTTCACATCATTATATTTTTTCACTTGAAATTTGATTTATTACATGCAATAAAGCGAGAATATATTGTCATAGCTTCTTTCCTTTCACGAAACAGAACTCTGTCTCCACCGCTTGAGAATAAATTACCATTTTGCGTCTGTGTACACTCACTCACCTTTGATCACCAGTCATGTGTCATTTCATTTTTAAATTTCGTTTTGGTTGCATCAGACTGTTTTTTGAGATATTTATTAGTTTTTTTTCTTAATGGGGGAAACATTGTGAAATACTCGCCACTCTTGGCAGGCGGCTCCCCGAGCGCAGTTATTGGTGAGGGAGATCATGTCATAAGTGATACCCGTTTGCATATAAAAACTCTTAGTCGCCTTTCATGTCACACACACGTAGAAGTTAGGTTCTGCTATTATAATCCTCACTTTCACACGCATAGTATCCTCTGTATTGCTTTCCTTAATAGAAACAGAAATGAGGATATCCGCAAAAGATATGAAGTAATCGACATAGCCCACCGAATTAGTAGGTTGAAGTGGCGTTGGGCTGGTCATATAGCCCGCAGAACCCATAGTCGTTGGGGCAGGAAGGCTCTGGATTTGAAACCACGTTCAGGATGCCACTGTGCGACGACCTCCAACTAACGATCGATCGGTCGAACGATCTTTCTGTAAATCTATAGAGAAGGCCTACATCTAACAGTGGACAATGACAATGTCTTTTGTTCAGAAATTCAAGGCAGTTTATAATTTTATAAATAAAAAAATGAGCAATAAGACATCATTATTATACAGCCTATAATAGTCTATAATAGTGAAACTATAAAAGGTGGAGTGATGGAATTTTTAAATAGGTGTGGCTATCGATTACATTATCGTTCATACGCACGGCACAGAATCTATTTGTACAATATTACCATAGATTTTAGAAGCGGCTATCATATCCCTCAATGTTTTATCTCGGTTCATCTGAACTACTCTGGTTTACCAAGTAGACAAGACTATGTATTATATTCTCAATATTATGTCCTGAACCCTCATAGTAGGCCTGTGTCCAGTATGGGCTGATAATGATGACTGTTTTTTGTAAACAATAAATATTCTGAATAATTAGTTTTTTTTTTGAGTGTTTTAACAAAATGGATTCACTAAAACTTCAACGTAAGTACTCAATCTACGTTTTTATACAATTCTATGGGGTATGACAAAACGGCAGGGCTATATATAGATACTTACATATATAACTAATGCCACAAACAAAATGTGGTGTTTCAGGGGGTTTTATTTATATATATTTATATATTTTTTTGATTGATATCACCTCTAGACATCAGAAAAAGTGCAATGTCAAAACCTGAACGTATAAGTAATATATATTTATTGCTTGACAGTAAAATGTCACTAAAATACATACAAAAATATTTCTCATAAGACACATACCCTATCCAGTTGTAAGAGTCCCTCAATGCTATTATAAAAATACTAGCGCCCCGCGGTTTCACCCGCGTAAGTCCGTATCCCGTAGGAATAGCGGGATAAAAAGTTGCCTATATGTTATTCCAGTTGTCCAGCTATCTACGTACCAAATTTAATTGCAATCGGTTCAGCAGTTTTTGCGGGAAAGAGCAACAAACACACACATCCTTAGTAACTTTCGCATTTATAAATTAGTAGGATTAAGAATATAGTAGAATAAACACACAAATTAAAATTGCAATAATCAGAAACACTTTAGCCACACATAATTTCGTTAAACGATTGCAAATGCATTACCGGTTTTCAATATTCTCTTTTATGAATATGCAAAATTCGAGGCTCGCGTACCTTTATTCGATTACAAGAGGATTTTCAGCTTTGGAAAAATATTTAACTCGTTATAAAGTGAAGCTCTTTCGAATTCAGTTAAAAATGAGGCCTGGTAGCCGTTGATGCTGAATATTTTATTGTAAACTTGTCGAAATATTCATTTTTACAATTACCGACTTTTATACATAACATATAATATTTAATTTACTATCGAAATCAATACTGTTTAAGCTTATAATATGTTAAATACAACATAAATTTATATATTAAATAGCTACACACAGCAACTTCTGAGCGAATCTGAATACCGTTACTTACCGTTGATCCAAAAATCTTCGCATGATTTACGCCGTTTCGATTCCAAATAACCAGTTTTGAAAGAATGCGACAGACGTAATGACGATGAATTCAATAATTACGTAGTAATAAATATATTCATGTGTCAACTAACTGGTAGGTTAAGGATGTTTTAGTTTATCTACTTTTTCATATTTGTGGGGATATAGAGTAACACTCATGTTGTTTTATCATGTTCATGATGTGTGGTTTGCGCGCTCCCGCTTAGTAAAAGTTCATTTCAAAATAAACGAAAATTATCCTATTAAAAATTGTCGTGTTCGTCATTAAGCTAAATTAATTCTAAACAAATTGAAAATAAATATTCGGCATGACAATTTTTAGATTTGATATTCTTAATTCATAATATTATAATAAATATATAATATTATTCTATAATTCAAATGTATACAAATATCAAAATTAAAATTTCAACTCAAAATTTATTTAAGTATTATAAATCGATCATGTCATACGTTCATATTATCATATCTGAAGAACCAAAAATTTCGATAACGGAAGTGTACCTAAACACAAATTTTATAGAAGAATTTATTTTACATTTTCATTTTTTTTAAATAGTATGTGATAACAATATAAATTAGTTTTTACAATAAAGTAATGCAATCAATAATGTTCAAATAACTGGATTGCTGAGGATGCCTTTTCACGTCACGAAGGCACTATGCATGTGATTTTCGTTGTCATGGTGATTATGACCATATTCCTGTGCTTTAATAAAAAGCCCGTGACAAAATTACCCACTTGCAAAAGTGAATAGCTAAAAGAGTTCGCTTACTAATTGTACCAAAATGTATACTGTGTTACGCTTAATAATTTTATCGTGATTTCTGATTCCAGGGCAACGACAATAATTTACAATATTGAGGTTACATTGAAGTTACGTCTACAGATTTAGAACGACTTAAAGCAATTTATATTCGTTCCTAAATTACGTAAATATAGCTTCATATACTATCTAGGTGCTAAATGACATACGCAAGGATACGGAGGTACGCAAAATCGGCCACGTTAGACACGTCCATGGAACTTAGTTGAGAATTCCTCGAAAAAAAATCGCACGATTCTTCTATTTTTAGAAACCTGTCCAACGAGTCCAGCCCTGTCTGGATAACCGACTGCCGAATAGCATTTGGAGGTGAAACGCGTCAGAGGGAGACGAAATCAGTAATCTAATAAAGGTGAAATAGGATGGGCGATCGTATAAATTCTTGCATGTCAATATCTACCAGATTTTGGTGCGGCTTACGAACGAACACTCGACTGACAGTTATAATGGTTGACGAAGTTTTGTGCCGCTGAAAGCAGAGTACCGTTCCTGACATTTTTTTTACTCCTTTATGATAAATCGACTTTTACTGTTGTTTCCAGCATATCTATTAAGCAACAAACTCTGATATTATCTGATTTTGTGTTGAGGTGGATTTTGTCTTTATTGGTTTTCTAAATATTATAACATGACGCTACACCTCTACAAATTTCAGCTTTTGAAGCTTTTATTAAAGCTTCAATCATGTTGTCAGGTAGCTCAAGCGTTTGATTGAACACGCAATCTCAGTTTCTTTTTACAAAAAAACCTCAACACACCTGTTGCCAAGCGGCCGCCCCACCTCTTCTAAACTGCGGAGTATGGTAGTGCCAAAAATGCCCGTTCACCAAGCGACACCGACTTTCACTCCGAAGCCACTCGTGAAAAAATGTACCGACCTTTCTAACAAGTCAGCCTGCAACTATTGTGTCGCAATCATGAGCCGCGAGCAGGTTTCTAATGATCCCACATCCACACACCACAATCACAACGGTATGTTTTAGTACACGCTTCTATAAAGCATCTTCTAAATTAGGGTACCAGCCGTGAACAAATGAAACGTTGCTACATTACAAAACTTTTATAACGGACGGATGACCATTGACCAACGCCGAGTGCGTTTTATCCAACGGCGAACCTGCTTGCACATTTATTTACGTTTCTCTACGCCAACTGCTGTATTTTTAATGGTAAACCGGTCTTAAGTTAGAAAAATTAGTAAATTTTTGGAGAAACTCGAAAAATGAATATTATTTTAATAGAATTTCTCCTTTGCATTTCAAATTGACAAGATGTGCATTTCATTACACCTTTATCCTATTTATATATAGGATACTGTAGTCATCTTTGATTAAACGAAAGTGTTGCAATTGGTGCGACAATTTTCATAGAAATAGTTCAAGTAATTCTATACCTCGAAGTGTAGATTGTATGATCGCGCTTTTCCGACCATCATACAATAACCCAATTACACTGATATCAAGTGATTGTCACTCACGGGATATCTTCATGACTACAAGCACTTATATATAATCTGTAAAGAAGCGCAAGGCGTATATTCATGAGATCGTAATAATATTTTCTTTGTTATTTCTATTTATGTATATTATAGTAGTGTTCTTATCTCTCTATACTTTACCACCTAGAACTACATAATATTTTTAACGTTCAGCACTAGCTAGTACACTATTTCATTATTTTTCTCATTTCATACTAACCAATATTTACATAGAATGTAAAATAAAAGTCATGTAATGAAGAAATCTCTAAGTCTTACAAACTGATTTTTATAAACATTATTATTAATGTACCCACTACCTACGTGCACACTACCACTATAACACAATACAATACCACTGTAAAAAGAGAAATAATATTATGTAATAGAAGATAACATTAACGACTTTCAAGTGAGTCATTTAAATTGAAAAATAAACTAATTTAGTTTGAAACATATCATGTAGCGCGAAATAGATGAAAAAAACATCGTAGCAACAAATAGGTATCTATACCTTATACATACTACCTATATATCTACTTTTGGCGTGTTGATTGACTAGGCATGATGTGTAATGGATGTTAAACCTAACCGCCATTTTATAGAGACGCTTTTCGAGCAACGTTTCAAGGATCAAAATTATTAGTATCTACTTATACCACTTCAAGTACTTGAGCACTTTATGTAAAACGAACCTTGACTTACAGTTATTGCAGAAAAAGTCATCATTTTATATATCTGATGACGTTTCTGAAAAAGTACATACTTCCTTCGAAATTCATATTAATATAGTACTAAAGTTTTATTTTAATATTGAACGGAATATTTTCATACGTAATAGTTTAGTTTCGAACGTTATAAATTGATAGTAGTAGGTTAAATAAATGAATGGTAGGCAAATACCGTATCTGCTATCTGACCACCGAATAGGCACAGAGCGTACGCTCTTTTGTCTAAAATTGACGTAGGGTTACCATTTACATTGTTGCGACGATTAAAAACACGTGTTGTATTATGTGTCCAAATCTTTTCACAATTTATTGATCGTTTCATTAAACTCAGTTATTTTTTGCGATTCAACTTTGCTGATGGAAATATTTATTGTTATTTTCGAATCATAATTAGACACATGAAATTCATTTTAAAGTCGTTAGATTAATATTTTCAAAAATAATATTTATTTGAAGACAAATATTAATCTTTAAAAGGACAAATCACATCAAAACTTAGAGCAATAAGCAGAGGAAATGTTCAAAAAATGAATTCTATATATACCTAGTCTTGCCATAAATATTGTAATAAAGAAAAAAGAAAATTGTTAACTGCAAATAACATTTATTA